>NC_088715.1:59515801-59815801 GCF_963576615.1 Watersipora subatra
TAACAATGTGTCAATTGAATCTAGCCAAAGAATTCAATACATTGAAACCCAAATATTTGCAGCTTACGGCAAGTAAACTGGCCAATAGAAGCTTTCTTACTGAATAAGTTTAAAATACGTCTAATATCATATTCCATTCTGTTTAGCAAACAGTTCATCTCTTCTGATACCCAAACTTGTGTGGTTCTTATAGCAATATGTAAGAAGGCATTCTCTTTGTCGCTGCAGCCATCTAGCCCTAACCATCTACCATTCATCCATCGTGAAAGCAGTAAAAACTTTACATATACTGTCACATGCGCTTCGCAAAAACACAGCAAATTTGATTTTAGAATCATAACTAGATTCGAAGCTTCACGCCGCTGAAGAACAACGTGTGTCAGCTTTACGCTCGCTGACACACGTTTCATAAAAATTAATTTATGCTAATTATTTATAAAAAAAACAGCTATTAGTTCCTTAGGCTAAACATGAGCTTCCACAAAGTTTTAGTAGATTTTATCAGAAAGTATCGGTATTTTTCTATCATTTTCGATTGTTTTTGATGTTTGAGGTGATCTGACTGCTAGGATATTTTATGATTGAAATCCAGCTTGATTGCGGTAAAAACGCTCAGAAGAAAAAACGTGTGAAATGACGTCACTGGTTGCTATCATTGCTATAGTTGATATCAGCTATTGCGTTCAAGTTATAGTGTTACGCGTCTCTATTTTGTCGGTCTCTTTGGGACTATAGACGTCATAATTGCACTTTTGGTTGATCTGAGCATTTTAATCAGCGACCGAGTTTTGTTGATTTTAATTTTGAAACAATCTGACAATCAGATTACCTCAAACACCGAAAACAATCGCAAATTATATAAAATACCGATACTTTCTGATAAAATCTACTAAAATTTTGAGCAAATCCATCATTAAGGTAGCAGCAGATTCACCAACTCACGGCTGTTCTTGTGAAAAAAGCCTCCGCTGACATTCTGATTAACTGGCTCCCGAGTGGAAGATATCAACACTGGATCTACAAAATAGATCAAACTAAGCATCATTACCAAAGAAATAGAACTGCTGCAAAATAATAAGAGATCTAGTAAAAGTCTTTCATTTTTAAAAACACCTATGCTAGCCTCACCGACATCTATATCTATATATATAAATCTCAGTGTTTGTTTGTCTTTTTGTACACCTTGTGTCCAGTTATAGCGATTAAAATCTAGCAATGAAAAGTCCATAACGCAAAAGATTTGATCTCTGAACCTCCCATTCTCAAGGCAACAAGCTAACCTATTAAGCTACACAGAATACAATGGATTCATTGGACAGATAGTCATTATCTGGGTTTAACATCACTAAAGCTTGCTCTCACGGCTCTTATTAGTATGTTAAGAAATACATATACTAGCTTACTCAAATTAGCCAATGGCAACTACATTACCTGCCAATGTTTATAAGCTGTTTTTATAACCCTTGCAACACCAGGCATTCTGCTGGTCTATGTATATTGTTATAAATACAACTGAACAGGTTGTTTCATGCTTTGGCTAAAATATTTGGTTTGTTTATTGACACATACATCTTGCTAAAAACAGACTGATTGAACAAAGAAATATTATTTGAAAAATACAAGTGTATAGACTTTTACTGCACTTTTCTTTAATGTTTTTATTTATAAATCATATTTTTGAAAAAATTTGGCACCTTTTTAGAGACGCTGTCATGTAATGTTAACAGCAGAATAAATCCACATCCTATACTTAAGTTGCGCAATTGTAAATTTTAAACTTTTTTCTAAAAACTTGAGGAAGTTTATTTTACTTCTAATGAAACCGCTGACAAAGAAATAAAGTTGTTTTTCAAAATATCTTTTGTAATCTTGGAACAAAATATAAACTTATAATTTTAATTAGAATTTCGTGAAATGGGAGACAATTTCAAATCATTCCAGCACAATAGGGAAACACAGTAGGCACATGATAAAGTTTTACTTAAGCCAACAATGACAAGACCTCAAATTTGCCTCACAACAAACGTTGGCTGAGTGGCAGACTTATTTAGTATTCCAAAAAATTAGTTTATCTTGATTTTAAACTGATGAGTATAATTATGTCAAAAAATTATAAAATTTTAAAATACAGACACAGCTGAGTGTTAAAATATATTCAAGATTTCAGTTTCCACCAGCAATATAATCCACATAAATCCATAGTGAAAGCTTTACTGATTTGCAAACAAGTGATGATCCTTGGATGCTGACGCTGTAGCTAAACGTTTTAGTTTCATGGTTGAAAGTGCTAATGAAGAAACTGCTGTAAAACACAGATTCTGATGAATCAGATGACACTGGTCAAAGGTTTAACTTTTAAACTAGAGTAATCAAACCTGAGGTGAGAGCTTATTTACACTTCATCTAATAAAGTTGGGGCACTTTGTTACCATAACGTGATATTCCGGTCACAGCATAGTGAATGACACAAAGAATCATTAGCCAATATTAAACAAGAAACAATTATGTATTTGTTAATTTCTATACAACTATTTGATTCAGCGCCAGAACAGATTAATCAACTCTCTCCACTACATGTCTACACGAATATCTAGAGGTCAAGTATTAAGACTCCACCCTGCATCTACACCAAATGAAAAGTACACGATCCCTGCTAAAACGATTATAATTTCATACTCGACACAACTAGACAAATTTAGAGATAAAATTGCTAATTTCCGCATTTGAGTGACACATTTTCTAGTGAGAAACATTTATGTGAGCCAGTGATAAAACTGTAGTTGATTAGAAATATAATTAAATGCTAAGACACCCCATGTAGTGTGACAAGTAGAAGTCAGTGACTTCTGCGGTAGACAGCAATTGCGTTCATTAGCGAATGACAGGCTGCCACAGATTAAAAAATATGCTAAATTTCTATAACAGTCAAAAAGGAGAGTCATGCTGTTACAGCTCAGAGGCCTCATGCATACGGAGAGGGCACCTTTAAAGGCCTCATGCATACGGAGAGGGCACCTTTAAAGGCCTCATGCATACGGAGAGGGCACCTTTAAAGGCCTCATGCATACGGAGAGAGCACCTTTAAAGGCCTCATGCATACAGGGCCTGAGAGAGCACCTTTAAAGGCCTCATGCATACGGAGAGGGCACCTTTAAAGGCCTCATGCATACAGGGCCTGAGAGAGCACCTTTAAAGGCCTCATGCATACAGGGCCTGAGAGGGCACCTTTAAAGGCCTCATGCATACAGGGCCTGAGAGAGCACCTTTAAAGGCCTCATGCATACGGAGAGGGCACCTTTAAAGGTCTCATGCATACAGGGCCTGAGAGACCACCTTTAAAGGCCTCATGCATACAGGGACCGAGAGGGCACATTTAAAGGAATATCTCATTATTTCCATTTGTCTGAACGTAAAGCTGGTAATAAAAACCTCTAGTGGATCTGCAGATGTTGAAAGATAGTAATTTTTTAGGTAATCGAGTTCTAAACCGAATTTAACAGCTATGGCTTGTTTCTTTAAAAACAATACATATTGTACCGGTCTTTCTAAACAACCATTTTAAATGTTATAGATCTAGCAAGTCTTTTTGAGAGTAAACAGAAGTTTTTTTTGTCAATTCATATTATTTTTGTTTTCAAGGTTTAAAGCTCAAGCATATAAAATGTGTTTGCTGACCATTCATCATTATTTTGTGCGTCAAAAACTCTTATAAAACTGGTGAACGCAGTGACAAGAGATTACTAAAAATGTAATGCATCATTTAGGTTAAAAAAAACTGGCATTCAAACCAAACACAAGCATGCGAGATAAAGATGTTGAGAGGGTCACATATTCAGGAAACCATTTCATGCCATTATAAGCTAAAAATGATACATCATTCTGCTCAACTTTCTAAAGACATAGATATTACTTTTGTTACCGAAGACTCAGAAATTCACAGCATGCATAAGACAACAACTCCAATAACATAGCATACCTGGATTACATAAAGTTCCCTCTAATGTCTTGTTCCAGGTGCAGAATCTAAAACAGTGTACTACGTTACTCATCAAGCAAATGAATACCTGATACCTGCCCAACTATGACTGTGAGAGTGGCAAATTGATTGAATACAATAATTATAACATAGTTGTGTTCAGACAGCGTACCAGCCAGATTAAGGTGACACACCAACTAAGTTAAGGTAGCATAGCTACCAGTTAAAGGCAGCATAGTAACCAAGTGAAGGCAGCATAGTAACCAAGTGAAGGCAGCATAGTAACCAAGTGAAGGCAGCTAGTAAACAAGTGAAGGCAGCATAGTAACCAAGTGAAGGCAGCATAGTAACCAAGTGAAGGCAGCATAGTAACCAAGTGAAGGCAGCATAGTAACCAAGTGAAGGCAACATAGTAACCAAGTGAAGGCGGCATAGTAACCAAGTGAAGGCGGCATAGTAACCAAGTGAAGGCAGCATAGTAACCAAGTGAAGGCAGCATAGTAACCAAGTGAAGGCAGCATAGTAACCAAGTGAAGGCAACATAGTAACCAAGTGAAGGCGGCATAGTAACCAAGTGAAGGCGGCATAGTAACCAAGTGAAGGCGGCATAGTAACCTAGTGAAGGCGGCATAGTAACCAAGTGAAGGCGGCATAGTAACCAAGTGAAGGCGGCATAGTAACCAAGTGAAAGCGGCATAGTAACCAAGTGAAGGCGGCATAGTAACCAAGTGAAGGCGGCATAGTAACCAAGTGAAGGCAGCATACCCTCAGACAGTACTCTCTCTTGCATTACTCAGAGTGAAGGGAATCAAAAGTCACCCAATTTCAAGGTTGACTTGCAACAAAGTTCACATTACAGTTATTTCAACTTATTCGGTCACAAAAGGTTCACCATGTCTTACTCTGCTGTGTTGTAAGTTTAAAATATGTGGAAATGTGATTACAAACTCTTAAAAGCTCAAAAACAAACAGTTAATCGCAGCCATCACAAAAATGCTGAAGGTTGGAATCCCTTTTCTTCGATGACAAACTCAACACGACGTGGTTTTTGTTTTGACACATGATGTTATCACTTGAATTGCAAGGCCAATAAAAGGCTCAATATAAAACGTCTCGTTGCACTAGTTTATGACAAACACTTCGGGTTTACGAAAACTCCTTATTAAATATAAATGCTCGCTACTTTACAGTTTCATTTCAGCTTGGTCTAATTATCTAGTCATAATCTGATCTAGTGACCCATATTTGCTGCCAAATGACGCGAACAATTTCTGCAGCATTTTTCAACTATCACATATGATCAACAGGCTTGTCATGTTTATCAGAGGATGATATGCACTCCTTCGAGCTAAGGTTAAAAAGTTAGACTAATTTTTAGGCTGGCTTAGAGATATCAGAGCTCAAAGTGACAGCATTACAATGATGATGAAATAGACGTGTAAGGACAATAGACATGGTTTTATTGAATGCGTGAAGTATATTTGTGAAAATATTTTGATGGATGAGGTTGCATGAAAGTGTAAACAGAAGCACACCGTGTTCAACTATGTCCCATTTGAGCGGTTCTGGAGAGGAATTCCATCCTACTGCGTTTTCGTGATGACTGCGTTTAACTGTTCGCTTTTTAGATTTTAGAGCTTGTTATCACATTTCTACATATTTTGCACCTACAACACAGCTGAGTAAGACATGGTGAATCTTTTGATACCAAATAACTGTAAAGTGAATTTTATTGCAAGCACACCTTTTACGCAGACAGCATGACATGATGGCAATCATTCGTGTATAACAAGCTGTTTCGATTAAATCTTTCACAGCAAAACTAAAAAACAGATGTTAGATATTTGTGGTTCTGAAACCAGGAATGGTTTGCTTGTGACAAATATGACCTAAGGAAACACTGCTAGCAATAGCCCTGTTGTAGCTGCAGACGTAAGATGTTGACAGATCTGGTATCTGCTCCCACAGTCGTCATCGATTGCAATCGATCAATTTTAGGTATGATCTCTGCGAGCTGCGTTACGTTCAAACCAAGATCGGCAAGGTTTATCTCACAGAAAACAGTGTAAGCGAGCACTAAAAACCTATCCAGTAAGGGCCATACAATAAAAAAATCTACTCAAAATTCCTGCTGCACAAGCGCTGCTGAAAATATATACTTTGATTCTTCCAGGCTTGAGGCATTTATTAATATCTTAATATTTTATGCTGTGATTAGTGACCGATTACCTTATAACAAATGCATTCAGCATACGCTAAAAACTGGATTAATTTGTGAGCGATTAAGGGTGAAAAAACAGTACCAGTCATCCATCGCTCCAAGTGACAAGTGGAAGATAACTCCAAACTTACAACACGCATCGGACTATTCAAATTAGAGCAAGGTTAAGGAAGTTGGAAAACTAAAAATGTTCAAAAATTTGGGAAAGGCGCCATATTATCGATGGTAAGGCGGGTAGGCGAAGCATAAAATTCTGACTCACACTCCCTTGACAGTACATCTAGAACACTCGAGGTAGGTGATGGAGTCCCCAGCAGGTTTATAACCTGAAGCACAACCGAAATAGCAAAGAGCTCCGGGATGAACGGTGGGCAGATCCATTCCTCGGTATTTATAAGTGTTCTTAGTACAAGTGGCCCTCACTCCAGGCTGTAGTAATGGTGTTATATCACATCCTGCAGCAGAATTATATTCATATTTGAATATGAACTTGAAAAATCTTTTAGAAATTAGTTAGTTGTCTTTTAAAACACTTGACAGTTGAAAACAAACCGTAATCGAACAAACTCGATTACGGTTAAAACGATGAGATGAAGCGAATGGTCGACTATGACATTTATAATTACAAAGAGACCAACAGAATAGAGACGCGTAATGCTGCAACTTGAACGCAATAGCTGATATCAACTATAGCAACAATAGCTACTAGTGATGTCATTTCACACGTATTTTTCTCCTGAGCCTTTTAACCGCTAGCAAGTTTTGTTGATTTTAATTTTGAAACATCCTGGAAATCAGGACTTCAAACATCAAAAACAATCGCATGTGATAAAAAAATATTGATATTTTCTGAATAAAAACTACTAAAATCTTTTGTAAGATTCTCAAACGAGTAAGCTTTAAAAAACTTGAAGTTTCTTATTTGATGTCTTAAAGTGTTCTTTTAACAAATCTATCTTGTATAACCTGTTGCTATATTTCAACTTGTCATCTGACCCGAGTTTCAACTGTTAAAAGTGTTAAAAGGCAGCTAACTAATTTCTAAAATTTTGTGTAAGTTCATGTTCAATGTAGCTTTTGTACAGTCCATCCAGTACCTACTTAAACATGGTCACTTGGATTAGGATGGAGTACAGTCCATCCAGTACCTACTTAAACATGGTCACTTGGATTAGGATGGAGTACAGTCCATCCAGTACCTACTTAAACATGGTCACTTGGATTAGGATGGAGTACAGTCCATCCAGTACCTACTTAAACATGGTCACTTGGATTAGGGTGGAGTACAGTCCATCCAGTACCTACTTAAACATGGTCACTTGGATTAGGATGGAGTACAGTCCATCCAGTACCTACTTAAACATGGTCACTTGGATTAGGGTGGAGTACAGTCCATCCAGTACCTACTTAAACATGGTCACTTGGATTAGGGTGGAGTACAGTCCATCCAGTACCTACTTAAATATGGTCACTTGGATTAGGATGGAGTACAGTCCATCCAGTACCTACTTAAACATGGTCACTTGGATTAGGGTGGAGTACAGTCCATCCAGTACCTACTTAAACATGGTCACTTGGATTAGGGTGGAGTACAGTCCATCCAGTACCTACTTAAACATGGTCACTTGGATTAGGGTGGAGTACAGTCCATCCAGTACCTACTTAAACATGGTCACTTGGATTAGGATGGAGTACAGTCCATCCAGTACCTACTTAAACATGGTCACTTGGATTAGGGTGGAGTACAGTCCATCCAGTACCTACTTAAACATGGTCACTTGGATTAGGATGGAGTACAGTCCATCCAGTACCTACTTAAACATGGTCACTTGGATTAGGATGGAGTACAGTCCATCCAGTACCTACTTAAACATGGTCACTTGGATTAGGATGGAGTACAGTCCATCCAGTACCTACTTAAACATGGTCACTTGGATTAGGATGGAGTACAGTCCATCCAGTACCTACTTAAACATGGTCATTTGGATTAGGATGGAGTACAGTCCATCCAGTACCTACTTAAACATGGTCACTTGGATTAGGGTGGAGTACAGTCCATCCAGTACCTACTTAAACATGGTCACTTGGATTAGGATGGCGTACAGTCCATCCAGTACCTACTTAAACATGGTCACTTGGATTAGGGCGGAGTACAGTCCATCCAGGACCTACTTAAACATGGTCACTTGGATTAGGATGGAGTACAGTCCATCCAGTACCTACTTAAACATGGTCGCTTGGATTAGGATGGAGTACAGTCCATCCAGTACCTACTTAAACATGGTCACTTGGATTAGGGTGGAGTACAGTCCATCCAGTACCTACTTAAATATGGTCACTTGGATTAGGATGGAGTACAGTCCATCCAGTACCTACTTAAACATGGTCACTTGGATTAGGGTGGAGTAGTCCATCCAGTACCTACTTAAACATGGTCACTTGGATTAGGGTGGAGTACAGTCCATCCAGTACCTACTTAAACATGGTCACTTGGATTAGGGTGGAGTACAGTCCATCCAGTATCTACTTAAACATGGTCACTTGGATTAGGATGGAGTACAGTCCATCCAGTACCTACTTAAACATGGTCACTTGGATTAGGGTGGAGTACAGTCCATCCAGTACCTACTTAAACATGGTCACTTGGATTAGGATGGAGTACAGTCCATCCAGTACCTACTTAAACATGGTCACTTGGATTAGGATGGAGTACAGTCCATCCAGTACCTACTTAAACATGGTCACTTGGATTAGGATGGAGTACAGTCCATCCAGTACCTACTTAAACATGGTCACTTGGATTAGGATGGAGTACAGTCCATCCAGTACCTACTTAAACATGGTCACTTGGATTAGGATGGAGTACAGTCCATCCAGTACCTACTTAAACATGGTCACTTGGATTAGGGTGGAGTACAGTCCATCCAGTACCTACTTAAACATGGTCACTTGGATTAGGATGGCGTACAGTCCATCCAGTACCTACTTAAACATGGTCACTTGGATTAGGGCGGAGTACAGTCCATCCAGGACCTACTTAAACATGGTCACTTGGATTAGGATGGAGTACAGTCCATCCAGTACCTACTTAAACATGGTCGCTTGGATTAGGATGGAGTACAGTCCATCCAGTACCTACTTAAACATGGTCACTTGGATTAGGGTGGAGTAATTATCTTTGCAAATCTGGGCACGGATCATTAAGCGAACTAAGCTACAAATTTGATCGATGCCAAACAACTAACATAATTTCTCACTTTTCTACAGCATATCACATCCGAGTACACATGCTCAACTGCCCTCTTTAATCTACACAATTAGAAGAAAAACAAAAAGGTCAAAAGCGTTTATTATGAATTACATATAGTTTATTATGAATTACATATAGTTTATTATGAATTACATATAGTTTACTATGAATTACATATAGTTTATTATGAATTAGATATAGTTTATTATGAATTACATATAGTTTATCATGAATTACATATAGTTTATTATGAATTACATATAGTTTATTATGAATTACATATAGTTTTAAAGATAAATAGTTCCAAATTTTTACTAAACAAACACTCTTTGGATATTAAATATTCTACTACTTTAAATGACAAAAGTCCTAAAAATGATCTCCACGCCCTTTATGAATTCGACGGTTGTTTTACGGAGTAAACTGTATTAATTAAATGCATTGTTATATGTATATAATTAATAGTACCGTGGCAGTCTAGTGCAATGAGAGATTGTCATGTTTGTTGATGAAGCGGAGAGAATAAATATCTGTACAACAATTCTGAAATACTGGAAGGGGATGATGACTAACCCGTGTGTTAAAGTGTGTGCTACTAAAGTCTGGGCTACGAAAGTGTGGGCTACTACTCTCAACTACCCGATGAGTGTTAGCGTGTTCACCTTGGTAGACTATCAAGGTGAAGGTTATGAGTTCAAATCACATAAGAAGCAATCATTTATTCTAACCTTGGCTCTTACTATAGCAAAGATCTGGTAGTATCATGTTGCAACACCCTAGTGACACCACGAGACCCTAGTGACCCCATAAAACCTTAGTGACCCTGTAACACCCTAGTGACACCATGAGACCCTAGTGACCCCATAACACCCTAGTGTCTTCATTATACCCTAGTGACACCATGAGACCCTAGTGACCACATAACACCCTAGTGACCACATAGCACCCTAGTGACCACATAGCACCCTAGTGACCACATAGCACCCTAGTGACCCCGTAACACTCTGGTGTCCCCGTAACACCCTAGTGACCCCATGAGACCCTAGTGACCCCATAACACCCTAGTGACCTCATAACACCCTAGTAACTCCATGAGACCCTAGTGACCCCGTAACAACCTAGTGTCCCCGTAACACCCTAATGACCCCATGAGACCCTAGCGACCCCATAACACCCTAGTGACCACATAGCACCCTAGTGACCACATAGCACCCTAGTGACTCCATGAGACCCTAGTGACCCCGTAACAACCTAGTTTCCCCGTAACACCCTAATGACCCCATGAGACCCTAGCGACCTCATAACACCCTAGTGACCTCATAACACCCTAGTAACTCCATGAGACCCTGAATATAAATCCGAGCAAGATCTATTATCATATTATTATATTATCAAAACTAATACCAAAGCAGTATCGTGTGCCATGAGAGATTGCCATGCATAACTATGTGCACAAATATTATTCGATGTGGAAAGGTGCTCTCGAGAGGTGTAGTCGGTGTAGTGGCAGCTGAGTAGATGACTTAGCTTTGAATCTAAATATGTGGATTATCTAGATATGTGGATTATCTAGATACCACTACCATGCGGAATATTCTTTCTTCCTAACGCTCTTTGCGTGACTTCGGACAAACGCGACTCTTATTATAGTAAATATTATTGGCTAAAATAAATGACTTCATCTTCAACAAAAGAAAATTCCAACTAGAGGCTAGTCGATATTGAATACTAAAAAACCTAAAATGAATATGAAATGAATACCATCCATTAACAAACACGTTTCAGCGGGACAATAGATATTGCTAAGAAATCGACTCACTCGCAACAGAGTCATTGTTTGATGAAATGGTAGGATTGACCTCCGCATATATCGCCTCTCCCATTCGCTCGCTCTGACACCCTGGCTGGATCCTGCTATATCTGTTCTTTGAAAACATGCAGAGAAAGCACCTGTCATCCCAATAGGACCTATCGAGAGAATTGAGTCAAATATGAAGGACTGCAGTTATTGGAAAGCATATCAACTAGCAGAGGGCTGGCCATGCAAGTACAGTCATACCTCTACATAAGAGCTTCGTGCGTTCTGGGACTGAGCTAGTACATCAATTTACTCGTGTCTCAAGGCGCTAGTTCCTATATAAAATAACCAAATACAAATCAATCTGCTACCATTCTAGGAAAAAGCCCCATAAAACAGGATAATACGGTGGTAAAAAAGAGTGTTTAGTACAGGACTGAGCTAGTACATCAATTTACTCGTGTCTCAAGGCGCTGGTTCCTATATAAAATAACCAAATACAAATCAATCCGTTACCATTCTAGAAAAAAACCCATAAAACAAGATAATACGGTGGAAAACGTGTGTTTAGTACAGTGGACCCTCGCCATACGATTTCAATTAGTTCCAGTGCTGGCATCGAAAGGTGGTAATGTCGTATAGAGGGTTATAGAAACCCGTAAAATTATCTAATGCAACCACCCCATGGCAAAAATGATCAATGTTTTATATACATACTGTACATAATAAAATTAGTAACAAAATATTATGTTAACCTTAGAAACTATAGTTACCTACGGTAACTTTAGTGTATTTAGTGGTTATGATCTACAATAAAATGTAACTTTACAATATACAATGTGCAGTACGTACCGGAGGGAGTTCTTACCTTCGAAACAGACGTATACCATGAACATTGAATTTAACTTTAATGAATTTAGTTTAATAAACACGTGCTTTAAGCTAAGTTCAAGTATGCATTTTATTAAACTTCAACTTTGTCATCGGGTAAAACTTTAGCCTCATTCTGTGTCCGGTTTCGGTTTCACTATACTGAGAGATAGAGCGAGCATCGTATCTCTTTCATGCGTTCTGGGAAGGAATTCGGCAAATAGCATATCGGCATCTTCGTTATTCCGACATATTCACCACACCGAATGCCAAGTTTAAATTTTGAGAGAAATCTTTGTTGACATTGTATAGCGGAAAAAATATAAAATGGCGAGGGCAAAAAAACATCCTGTTTCACATCGTAAGGTGAATAAATCGTATAACTGGGTCATCGTGATCCGAGGTCACACTGGAATGGCTTTTTATTACCTACACTAACAAAGTAACAAATACCTATTTAGTTGATTAAATCTGCAATAAAATGTAATGTTATTATGTACACCACTGTAAGTGGCTATTAGTGGATATTAGTGGCTAATCGCAGTCTGAGAGAGACTTGACAACAACGCATTTCGTATACTAAACTTTTGTGACGCTACATAACAGAAACTTTGAATTTAACTTAAATGAACTTGGCTAACTAAACTCACATTTTTAATCTTTCACTTAACTTCCCTTCTTTCTGTTGGTCTCAATTGTTTATTGTCTGTTTCAGTTGGCCCTTTTTGCCTCATGTTATCCATAATTTTTAGCCAGCCTTTAGAAAACATTTTTCAAACTGATTTGAGGAGGAAGACCAAGTAATGTCATTCACGAAAGCGGCCTCTCGCATGCTTGACCACATAGTGGCCATCAAGAACTGGCTCATATCTCAAAGATTACTCATATCTTCAGGAAAAAACCTTCTCCAAATTCTGCTCAAATCTCGATTTCCTCGTATGTTGGGCCCTCAAATGTCAAGATATGACTGTATATGACTGTGATATGTGAAGATATGACTGTATATGACTGTGATATGTGAAGATATGACTGTATATGACTGTGATATGTCAAGATATGATTGTATATGACTGTGATATGTGAAGCTATGGTTGTATATGACTGTAATATGTGAAGATATGACTGTATATGACTGTATATGACTGCGATATGTGAAGGTGTGACTGTAATCTAAAAAATCTTCCATTCCAATTACAATTGAGTGAAAATTGAGTTATAAGTAGGCTATAGTTGAGTTATAGAAAATCTCAAATTTTTCGCGGTTAATCAACACTACCCTCTTCTCAATTTTAATCTTGAAAATCCAGTTCACCTAAAAACATACCCAAATGAGAGAAAAATACCGATCCTTTCTGATAAAACCTATCAAGATTAAAGGCTGTATCTCAAGGATACACAATGTGACAAGAGGAACACCGACCCATGTTGCCAGCATGGTCCGTGGCCAACTTCCCTACCAGCCAAATGATCCGGTAAGTCAACATTCTCATGGGAGGCATGAAGAGGTAAGCTTGGCCAGTTCTGTGAGTTATTTCAGGTGCCAATACGCCAGTCTATTGATCCCAATTACGAATGAAAATGGAATGTAGGCGTTGGCATAACTGCCTTATGAAATACGTTTATGGAGCAATGGCGCATACCTAGCCTTTTTTACAAGTGATGCAAGTGTGAGGCAGATGGCTAACTCACTCTAAACATAAATGCTCTTTCTTGATGGTAATCAATTAAAAATTAGCAAAAGCGTAACGATAACAAAAAGTATTAGCATGAATAAATATGCGACACATTTATAAGACATATATTCAAACCAATGTAAAAAAAACTGTTTATCTAAATCGTTTTGCGGGTTACATACATTTGTGTTTCAAGCATGAAATAAGCGATTGCATCATTAAAACGAATAGAGGCAGCAAAATAAGACCGTCAATAATCTACTTATGATACGAGCAACTTACCAAATTTCCACAATCTGATGTAAAAATTAAAGAGACTGGAGTTCACACTCGAAGTAGTTTTTAGGATACGGCGTTTGAGTTTTTTCAAACACAGCTGTTTGTAATCGAAAGTGAAATGGCAAGAAAAAACTAGACAACAATACGAAAAAAGATAAAAGTAATGTATGATACATCAATTAATTTAGTTTCTACTATATTTACAATAAATCAGAACAAGCTTTGGCGCATACATGTACTTTGGCCTGTCACAGTCACTCTACTGCCGAACCAACTGTATCAACACTTCTGAGCATATACTTCTCTCTAAGGTCACTTTTAACAGATTATTAATGTAGGTTTTACATATAATCTAGGTTACAATATTTAGTTTTTGACATATATTGTTATGTAATGCACTTGCTTTATTGCTATGAATAATTACTTTGCGTACGCATCATGGATTTGTGTGCTCGAGATGGAATGAAACAAAATACAGTGTATTCTTATAAAAAGACAGGCAGCTACATAACTGTAACAACAATAATACGTATTTGTAATTGACCTGTGTTACTGCTCAAGTATACTATTAGATAAAATAGATATTAATATATAATAGATACATGCAGTAGGCCTATGCTAGCTGACTAGTGTTCCAAGAGGAGATTAGTCCCAATTTAAACAAAATCCTCAGACTTGGCAGTTGTCAGACCTCTTAGAACAACTTGACCTTCTTAGCCCTAAATCAGAAATTTCGTGTTAAACTTTCTCCTTTTATAACAATTTATCTCAATGTAGTCAATTCTGCTAGTGTTACCGCTGTTCATTCATATCAGCAGGAGAATATGAACATGACGTACAGACGGTGGAAAATTAAAACTTAAAAAAAAGTAAATAAAAATCCAGCGGAGGAAAAAGATAGTAGGCCTATATAGAAATGGCTACAGAATCCTGAATAGTTCAGCGAATACTTTGGGAGACACCTGCCCTACTTCAATCTTGTTTAGTTTGTATGAAAACTTTATGTTGGGTGGCTCATGTCTCTTTCGCTACTTCCATTTCACACTGAGGGAGTATTTATATTTCATTTTGATGATCGTCTGATTAATGATTGTCTAGTAAATCCTAGTATATGTACAACAAGAGAAATTTCAATGATTCAACTGTCAAATGTCAATGTTTGGACGTTTTTTCTAGTTTAAAAGTGTCATTTTTTTCAAAAACCACGTAATTGAATATACCCATAGATATAGTGTAAAGATAGAGATTGTGATGAATATTAAAACTGTAAAAAACCTTTTTGTCATATTTTCGTACTAAGTATTAGAATTCCACCATAACGCCAACTGCAATGAATTCCATAGAAGAATCAATCGCTATGGATTCCATGGAAGCACCAACTGCAATGAATGCCATAGAAGAATCAATCGCTATGGATTCCATGGAAGCACCAACTGCAATGAATGCCATAGAGGAATCAATCGCTATGGATTCCATGGAAGCACCAACTGCAATGAATGCCATAAGAGAACCGAATGCTGTGGATTCCATAGGAGAACCAATAGCTTACGCCCTACGTTAAGTAATCTGGCCACAAAAAGTTTTTATATCGAATAGTAAATACAAGAGAAATTAAGTAAGTACTAGTAAGTACTGATATGAAACTAGCCTTGAGCACAGACTTTATTTGACTTACACAGCTCATGCTCACATTAAAACATGCCAAAGCATTAATAGCATTGTTAAGAAGGCAGTTACAGCCCACACCCTCTATAAGAGCTTGAGTGATCTTGTTATGACATTCCAACAATAATCTACGTGTAGTGTGAGTGAAAGTGATTACAAACGTACGACCAATGGGTGCAGAGCTCTTTGCTCGTGATGCGGTCAAGAGAAGCCGTGACATTTATTTCGGCTGAGCAGGGCTGCGAAAGAGCAAACGCACAGATAATGACCGCAGCGAGTTCCAGACATCCGCCTCCATAGTTTCTGGGTAGGAGTGGGTGCATGTAGCCCACTTTGGCAGCAGCTTGCAGCAGACTACTTCTTCACCTACATAAACACAAACATGAGAGTTTGAGATACATACCTGCTGTAGACTGCATAGTTCACAGGCTATACATCCAGTGATCTATGAGTGCAGCGATCTTTCACGAGCTGCATAGCTCACAGGCTATACATACAGTGAACTATGAGTACAGCGATCTTTCACGGGCTGCATAGCTCACAGGCTATACATACAGTGAACTATGAGTACAGCGATCTTTCACGGGCTGCATAGCTCACAGGCTATACATAAAGTGAACTATGAGTACAGCGATCTTTCACGGGCTGCATAGCTCACAGGCTATACATCCAGTGAACTATGAGTGCAGCGATCTTTCATGGACTGCACAGCTTACAGGCTATACATACAGTGAACTATGAGTACAGCATCTTTCACGGGCTGCATAGCTCACAGGCTATACATACAGTGAACTATGAGTACAGCGATCTTTCACGGGCTGCATAGCTCACAGGCTATACATACAGTGAACTATGAGTACAGCAATCTTTCACGGGCTGCATAGCTCACAGGCTATACATACAGTGAACTATGAGTACAGCGATCTTTCACGGGCTGCATAGCTCACAGGCTATACATACAGTGAACTATGAGTACAGCGATCTTTCACGGGCTGCATAGCTCACAGGCTATACATCCAGTGATCTATGAGTGCAATTACAGAGGCCTAGTTGATAACATTAATGAACACATTTTGTTATATTGCCCATCCAGCAGCCTCCAAGTGCTTCTAATTCCCTCGACGTATGTTTACACTGGCAGTGAGCAGTATTGGCATGTTTGCAGTTAGACACGGAGTGAATATCGACATATACTCAGTGCCTAGACGTTCTGAGCTGCAGACCATTTTACTCACACGTTTAGCATTAGCCTTAGCATCTTGATTTATCACTTGGAAATTAGCTAACAGCCAAACGTGGATACTCAATGCAGTTTACCCCTACTGTTTGAACGGTTGTAAAATTCAACCATTTATAGCTGTGCACAAAATTTATTTTCATTTCTGTCAGCCAAAAGCTTTGTAATTTCATGCCTTGTCAGACGAAGTTGCTCATGTTTATCATACTAAAATAATTATCCTTCAACAGCTCTGTGAAATGGCGTTATCAGTTCCATTATTTATATCGTATGTAATAAATATTTTAAATGAATATATATGTTTGGTAGAACCACTTGTGTGAATCTATCTTGCTGAAGTCATTACTAATGCCTTGGCAATGCGAGCTGCGTTTGGCCACCAAACTGTGTTTACAGACACCATTTCATTTCACGGGTGTAGAGGTTGGGAAAGACCTCTTTTCATGATGCAAATATAGAGAGTGTTGCTGTACAGCTCCGTTATCAACGCCTTAGGATCTTATGCTCAGATCCACAATCGCTGGTAAAAGCTACCATTTCTTACCCTGGTGACACGATGAATGTGTATATTTACCGCTACAGCACAATGAACTTGGAGGCTAAGTTGCAGCGTCTAAAAGGGGATGTTAACCAGAAACAAACATCTCTACCTCTATGAAGAAATTTTACAGATGTTAATGTATCGCTGTAGCTTTCTATAGCAACCACTTGAGTAGGATTTATTCCAGATACTATCATACTTTCTATAAAGGTTCTTTTCTAGAAAGGTGTCACATTTTAAACAAGCCTGATTTTTAGTTAAAATGCCCTTTAACCCTTTCACTGCCATCCATGTACAAATTTAGCTATCTACTTACTGCCAGCCATTTTACTAAAAATTGCCGATTTTGCTGCGTGATATGTATACAATGTTTTTCAATTTCAAACCCTATCTAACACATATTCGTAGCATATTTTTTGTTGCCAACATGTTTACAAACAGAGCTATACAAAAAGTTCAATGTATCTATATCACGTGCCTTACTAAAGCTATAAGAAACTACGATCGCTACGAAGCTATAACGATCCTCTACAATGTTCGTTATTTTTACAAAACTATTACTTTGGCCACAATCAGAGTCAGTGCTGTCAATTTCATTATCTGAACATTTAATTAATTCTGAATTTGAACCGCTATGATGTCATCAACATAAGTAATTCTTCGTTTTCCAACTCGATAGGTACTTGCAAAAGCCATAAAACACTAAATAGTTCGAACGTCAGAAAAAAATGTTTGTTTTTGAGTTGGAAAGTCCCAAACAAATATTTAAAATGTAGGCTAATTTTATAGAAGACTCTTCTGGACAACACTGTCAATATCATAAAAATACTAAAGATCGTTGGTTATGTTGTTAAGGTTATGTTGTCAACGAATAATAAAATAAAGTTACTGCGCAATCACTGGGAAATTCGCAAAAATGCGCTTACGGCAGTTGACCATAGATTTTGCATACTGCAGTGAATGGGTTAAGACAGTCCATTTTGAGCCACTTTGCACTAATAAAACTGATCTGATCGATAATCGAGAGGTCATCTAGAGTGCGACCTTGACAAGGACAAGCTTGAGGCTTATCGCAATGATAACAGCTCTTCGAGATAAGACCTAGAAGAGTGGCATTGTTTTTAGGATTATCATTGTCCTGAGCAGTTTACAATCTTTGCCCAGTCAATTATGTAAACATACCTTAAACAGATTGTACATAATGTACTGCCACTGATGCAAGCAGCGTTTTGTGAGTGGCTTTGTTCTTTGCTAGACAGTGGTTTTATGAGTAGACACAAATCTACTAAAGTCAGCAGAAATATAATCCATTTTAGCAGGCTAATGCTCAGTTGGGACATCCTATCGATGTCTGGTTGGCTAAAAACTGATCATAACCTCTCAGCTTTCTTCACGGTGATCATAAGCCCTTGTACTTCTTGACAAAACCTTAGCATGAAATTGCATATGGTAGATTATTTTCAACTATTTTTCAAGGTTGTTTCACATTATAACAATCACTATGTTTAAAATTGTGCAGAGGATGTGGATGTGGAGTTGTGCACACGTTGAGTTACCATGCGATAGCCTAAGTGTTTCAAAGAACATTTGCATGCGGCGGATTAACACGGGCATTTCGTTAAAAAAGGTAAGGATTTCTACTCCAGAGTCTATAGTGGCCCACTCCTGTCTGCTCAAATCAAAATAGGAATGGCTAAGTATGAAAAATATTTAAAATGGAATAGCTCGCACAGCATTTTCTTGCGCATCATTCGCGAGTGTCGTCCCATCTCTTGCAAGCATGAAACATTTGGTAAAAGTTTGTAAGTAACAAAACTCACTTGACTTGTAGATTTGAACTATTTCCATACTTCAGATGACGCAAACACGTGGATTAACCGTGTAATAGAGGTATTTACATGATACGTAGGAGTGGTCGCACAACTCCCAATTGATCATAGCTGACAAGTTTACATGCTACGAATAAATTGTCGCACAACTCCGCGTTTTCTATATTAGCTTGTTGTGCTTTCAGCTACAACAAGGCGCAAATTTTATATCACGGCTGACACTATTTTATATCACGGCTGACACTATTTTATATCACGGCTGACACTATTTTATATCACGGCTGACACTATTTTATATCACGGCTGACACTATTTTATATCACGGCTGACACTATTTTATATCACGGCTGACACTATTTTATATCACGGCTGACACTATTTTATATCACGGCTGACACTATTTTATATCACGGCTGACACTATTTTACATCACGGCTGACACTATTTTATATCACGGCTGACACTATTTTATATCACGGCTGACACTATTTTATATCACGGCTGACACTATTTTATATCACGGCTGACACTATTTTATATCACTGCTGACACTATTTTATATCACGGCTGACACTATTTTATATCACGGCTGACACTATTTTATATCACGGCTGACACTATTTTATATCACGGCTGACACTATTTTATATCACGGCTGACACTATTTTATATCACGGCTGACATTATTTTATATCACGGCTGACACTATTTTATATCACGGCTGACACTATTTTATATCACGGCTGACACGATTAAAATGCGTCTAAGGTCAATGTTAATGTCAAAACGTGTGAAAAATATTTCTTTCAAATTCGGAGTTAATATTTTTTATTTCGGAGATATTTTTAAAACATGTGCATTAAAAACAGAGCTGCGTAGGGATGCTGTAAGGACGTCACCAATGAAGACGATAAAAACCTAACCTCCGATCGCAAAGATTTATGCATTAATACAAATATTGATGTTTACATCATACGCAGTACTCCATTGTTGATATGATGTTTTCAAAAACAACTCCTTGAATCGAAGGTTTGAATCGCTTCGAAGAACTAAATATATGACGTTTGAAACCATTTACAGTACATGCTACGAAGATGAAAAATACAACAAAAAGTCGTAGCCTGTAACGCTAGTGATACTCTGGATAGGCTTTAGTTAAAACAGACAGTTGATCTAAAAATAGCTGCAGATAATCTCTTTATCGTTAACAGCGCTTCAACTAAATCTGAATGCTAACAAATTATCGGTATCAGTATCCCCAAAATTGTTGAAACAAATGCATCTTTGTATTACGAAAAGGTTTTACTATTAAATTTTGAAGTATAGGTACATTAGAACATAACCGCGACACGATTGGCTAAAACTGTTGCCACACAGTACTGCTACTAAACCCAGAGCTCATATCATTACTGTAGCAGAAGTTACCAGGTAATGATACGAGTACATTTATAATCATAGCAGCATTGTCTTTCTCCGAATATCATTTTCAAAAGCAAGTTTTCTAAGAACTCTGGCAAACTGATATCAGGAATTCGGGATACGACAATTGACAGAAATGGATGATCCCTTAACTCTTTGTGCACATCGAGCTAGTTGCAAAGTGCGACTCGACACAGCGTTTGCCAAGGGCTTTACAGTAATACTTCAACTTACGAGTGCTCCAACGTACGAGAAACTTGAGATACGAGCCAACTTTCAAGCAAGTTTTAGCGAGCCATGTTTGAGATACGAGCACTTAAGTCAGTTGCCAAGTATGCCGGAGGTGTTTTATGAGAACAGCATCACTCTGTATTTTTCAACTGCTCAGGTTATACTGTTGTACCATGTTTTTTTTGTGCACGATTTTCTGTGCAGAATTATGTGAATTAAACGTACTGTGCGTAGACCAAAAGTTTGCCAGTAAAATGAAAGATAATACAAAGAAAAAGCAAATGATAACAATTGATATTAAACGGAAAAATATTGAAAAATATGCGAAATGTGTATGCGTGATTGAGCTAGCTCGGCAATATGACAGAAATACATTCATAATTATCAAACAGAAGGATTATATTCAGGGCATTTAGTTCGCAAAAGGACTAACCATAGTTTCTAAACGGTGCAGCGATCTTCACGACCGCTGATGGCATTGGACAAACAATTGGCCGGTGACAGCGTAACTGAAACGATGCTATGTAAAAAGGCCGGCGCTATCTATCCAAACTGTTTAATAGACATTCGGACAAGCTGGCTAGTAGTCGTGCATTAACCATTTGTGACGACACCTATGTTCGTCCTAATCGCAACACGTTGCAAGGGCGACAAAGGCAAACGTCTTTAGATAGGTTTATCTTAAAACGGCCGGCTAGTCGTGAAAGCGAAAAAAAAAGGAAAAATTTCTCGCTAACCAGCGAGAAACTTCAAACTATGAACGCCGAAGAAATTTTAATTATGGTTAGTTGAAAATGAAAGTTTGCTTTTAGGTTTGCTTCTGAGTTTGTCTTTTAACACTTTGATAAGATCCAAATTTATCAAAGTCAAATGTTGTAACGAAGGATAACTTATATCTCCCTCCCTGGCAAATGCGAGTGTTAACTGCTATTGTATGTATTTAATTTTACATTTTAATCAATCACATTTCTTTGCATTATTTATTTGTTGCTTTTTGAAAGCATGTAGTACGTAAGGACAATAACCAACATGTTCTTTCTGTTACAATATCTTGTTTTGAGTGTTTTATTTGCTTTTTAGAGTATGGAAACCAATCAATATATATTTAATTGTTCTATATATAAATAAATTGCACCAACATGCGAGTAAATTGACATACGAGCTAAGTCTCGGAACGCATTAAGCTCGTAAGTTGAAGTATGACTGTAATAGGTTTCGGATAAAACATATCTGCTTAGTGAACTGCTAACTAATCGTGTCTGTACTTAAACTAACAAAAACAATCCTCTGCCTGTGTTGAGATATTAGAAAACATGTTTACAGCTCATGCTGAGCTGAGATTCACTCTGCAAAACATTTTTATGGCATTTTCTTCTTCGCAATAACCACTAGTGTCAGACGAATTACAGCAACCAAGGCTTCAGAAATCGTAGACCTATAACTCTTGATGAATATCTCAGGCAGGGGTGTCCAAACTTTTTGCAAAGGGGGCCAGATTTGGCGTGCTAAAAATATAGGGGCCAACCTTGGCAGAAGTTTTTCACATATAACAGCAAATAATTCAAATAAATTTTACTGAGCCAACCTGTGTTTCATATTTGCTTTTTTATTTTAATTTCAGTTATCTTACGCATGTGTTTTGGTTCGTTTGAAACATGCATATAAAAATTGCATTGACATAATTGAATTTTAATAATCACTTAACTTTTTTAAAGCTAACTTTTTTGTAACAATTGAACAACAGAAGTAATTGTACTCTTGAGTAAAAATTACATTTGCAACGTGCAACAATATCTCACCATGGCAGTTTGATATTTATAGAATTTTTAAACACAATTACAGAGAAATGAACAAGTAATAGGCATATCAACAAGTGCAGGGCTCATTTAAAATATGACAGTAACTATAAATGTTGATTGGATTTTTAAATGTTTAACACGGAGGCAACAGCGCTTCTGCCCAATTTATTAACCCCTAGAACCCTGGTCGTTTTTATCAGTGGTGTCAGTAACCCTAAGCAATTTGTCCAACGATCTTAAGTTTTAAAATTTTTATTAAATATAACTAAACATGCTCATAATACAATGATATTTGGTAAAACATTAGTAAAAGGGTCGAGCAACTCACAGAAAATGTCATCAAACAGAAAAAAACGATGCGTCAACATTATTCGGGCCAAAACTATAAAAGTTTGTACGATTTTAAAAAAATCGTAAAAACATTTACAGTAGTATCATATCCATTGAGCACATGTTCATCCTCATTTCATGACTCAAAATATAGTGGAAAATTATAGTTAGTATCATAAATTTTGTTATTTACATCACAATCGTTTATGACCTACCAACAAACGAGTCGTATCAATTTTTTTGCGATACCGTTCTAATAAAATTTGTTATTAAGTCGAAGGAAGTGAAGATATTTGAAAACTGTTACATATGGCGCCTTACAGTGCCTCGCGTTGCGTGTTTGCAACTCGAGTTGATCAACTCGAGTTGCACAACTCGAGTTGTGAACGCGCAACACGACTTTTCAAAAGTAAGGTGCAATATATTGGTATTACGGTAGCATAACCGTAGATATGGTTATATTAACGATGGTACATCAAGAGGCACCCGTTAGCTAATAGAAATTAAACTATGTGTGTACTGTAAAACTAGAACTAATAGCGAATTATTAGAATTATACTGTGCCGAGTTTGCAACTCGAGTTGTACAACTCGAGTTGCAGAACTCGAGTTGTACAACTCGAGTTTGTAAATATAACTCGAGTTGTACAACTCGAGTTGCACAACTCGAGTTCATCAAAACCCAAGCCGAGTTCTTTCAACAGCAACTCGAGTTCAACAACTCGGCTTGAGAACATCTCATCATTTTATTTTCTCTAGCTATATGGAATTTTTTTGTGCATCATTAAACGCCGTTGAAATAATTTCTATGTTCATTTTCGGTGTTCATTCAGTTTCTTGTCAGATTCTAGAGAGATGACTCTTTTTCATTTGAAAAAGAAGTTGCCCGGCTGGCTGCGAATTTCTTTTTCCCAAACAGGTTTACATACGGCAGTAAAATTCTGGCTCATGATTGGCTTTAGTAATTGAGTTTTAGTAACCAAAACTTACATCATTACAATAGAAATCAATAGTTATAATTAGAAAGAAACACAAAATTCTAAATAACGTAGCAAAACTGATGTTATCATTCAAAAAGTGCTGTTTAAACGTAAGAGGCGCTCACTTAAAACTCATTAATTTAAGCCATTTTGAATAAAATTTTGAAATTTTGTGTATTTCTCTAATTATAACTATTGACTTTCCATGTAATGATGTAAGTTTTGATTACTAAAACTCAATTACTAAAGCCAATCATGAGCCAAAATTTTACTGCCGTTTGTAAACCTGTTTGGGAAAAAAATTTCGCTGCTCGGTTCTCATATAGATTGTTCTTAGTTTGCTTTTTACATTCTACAATTGTTTTTGTCTCTTTATATTTATAGAAATGAATATGCGCTAATCTCGCCAATATATATAATTTAAATATGTATACATATTTAAATTATTATTAAATTTCTGTAAATGAGACACCCCAATTACTCACTTTGCTTTCTTTACGAACCCGTGTTAGTTTTGCGCATAGGTAACACAACTCAAGGTCATAAACCCAGGCCGAGTTGTACAATTCGGCAACTCGAGTTGGACAACACGGCAACTCGAGTTGTACAACTCGAGTTGTGAACGCGCAACGCGAGGCACTGTAAGGCGCCATAGTTACAAATGGACGAGCCATTTCTGGTCAAACATCCTGTGCAAGAATTAATATGATTGGTTTACGCTGTTACTTAGAAACTGTTTTTGTAAACGAAGCCATGCGAATGCCAGAATTTCAGCCGTTAGGGAATTTGACAGACCCTACGCAATGCTGGAAAATCGGCCATTAGGGTTCAAAGGGTTAATTCCACAGGCAGGCCAGATGTTATTGATTTTGTGACAGAGGCTGCGGGGCCGGATGAAAATTGACCCTGGGCCACATTTAGCCCTGGGATTTGACTTTGGACATGCCTGATCTAGGGAGTAATAGTAATAGTAATTTGAATTTTAAAAAAAATAATATTACCGTAAAATATAATAATAGTGAAGTCGGCTGACTCGGAATACACTAACGTTGTTAGTCATGGTGAGAAGGGAGGAGCTGAAAAAGTTTCCCAGCGCATTTTGTAACTCAGTTGTAGACTTGTTTTCATGGCATCATATAAAATTTTATGCCGATTTGTTATCAAAATCTTTAGAATAGAAAAGTCAAAAAATGAATTGAGTAGGTTAATAGTGAAATGCTGCTTACCGGATGCCACAAAGAACAATAAAATTACAGTTTACAATAGCACATGTATTATATCTTTCGACTTTTTAACTTTCAATTTGATAATTGTAAATAATTGCCCAATTTTGTAAAAAAAGTTGTGTGAGTTTTTGCAAGCATAAATTGAGCCAATCTTAGGCAGAATTGTATCCGTGTCATACACCTTGACTTGCAGATCCTGATAAAAATGAATTATCATATAAGACTATGACTTGCACTGCTTCCACTGTGTGGACGATGCATGTGCCTTTGGAGGTGTGGAGTTCAGTTACTTTGAAATTGAGTATTTCAATGAACATTCAAGCAACTCACATTTAACTCACCTAATTAATGCTTGACCCCATAGGTCAAATATTAACCTAATTAATGACCCTATAAATAAATGCACAGTCTTGACACGTTCAAGCCCGGTTCCCATATCGATTGTGAGACCCGGCGGTAATCTTGCGCAGCAAAACACTTACGACGCTAGGCTCGCGGCTTCTGTTCACATAAAGCTGTATCCCTAATAATCGCATTAAAATGTTCGCTCGCCATGCTGTTTCAAAAATGCTGACCTTCACCTGTACAGTGCATTTCGAGAAGGTTTTGCCTGCAAATCTTTACAAAATTTAAACAGCGCTAAACCTTTGCGTTGACCGCCGACAACCGGCGATACTCGGCGCATATGTTCACATTTCACCATTGATTGCCGGTGGTCCTGTCACCAGTACTTGCGGCATATATGGGAACAAGGCTTTAACTTAGCGGCATTTGTTCGGAACATTGGCAGCATATTGGTACTGCTCAAATCGAAATAAAAACCACTGAAGCGTGAAAGTGTTTAGAATGGAATAGCCTGTGCGATATTTTAATGCGCATTATTCGCAAGCGTGAAACATTCGGTAAAAATTTGTGAGAAATAAAACTTGTTTGCCTTGCAGACTTTTGCCGATTTTATCTTGCGGATGACGAAAACTTGCGGATTAACCGTATAATGGAAGCAGTGAATAGTAGATATTGTTTCAGTCAACGCATGTGTCTATATGTAGGAGAAACTGCTGCCATTGCAGGGACGGCAGCAGGCGGCGTCTTTGCTGAGACGTATTTTATGTAGACTGCAAAATTCTACCAATTAGTAGCTCAACTAGCTGGCCTTGTGAAGACAGCAGGTTGTGTACACTCACTGTTTCCATGACGCTGCCTTGTGAAGACAGCCGGTTGTGTACACTCACTGTTTCCATGATGCTGTCAATTGGCAAGTTTGAACCATCCACAAGATAGAAATGGCAAAAATCTCGCAAGTCTAACAAGTTCTGTTACCCCCACAAAACTTGCATCGAATGTTTCATGCTTACAAATGATAAAATTGCACTCACGGATGATGCGCAATAAAATGCTGTGCAAGCCAATTCATTGGTAAAGGTTGACTTGCAACAAAATTCACATTACAGTTGTTTAGTATCAAAAGATTCACCATGTCTTACTCTGCTGTGATGTAGGTGCAAAGTATGTGGAAATGTGATTATAAGCTTTTAAAAGCTCAAAAACGAACAGTTAATCGCAGCCATCACGAAAACGCCGTAGGTTGGAATCCCTCTCGAAATAGTTCAATTCAATAAAACGATGTCTATGGTCTTACGCGTCTATTTCATTTTCATTGTAATGCTGAGCACTGATATCTCAAAACTAGCCTAAAAATTAGCCCATTTTTAAACTCAGCTCGAGGAAGTGCATATCACATCATCTTCTGATAAACATGAGGAGTCTGTTGGTCAAATGGGATAGTCGAAAAGTGCTGCAGAAATTGTTCTCTCCATTTGGCCGGAAAAATGGGTCACATGATCAGATTACAACTAGATGATTAGACCAAGCTAAAACGAAACTGTAAAGTAGCGAGCATCTACATTTTATGAGGGCTTGCTGGTAAAACCCGAAGTGTTTGTCATAAACTAGTGCTACGAAAAGTGTAATATTAAACTTTTTATTGACCTTTCATTTCACTTGATGACATCACATGTCAAAACAATAACCAAATCGAGTTGAGTATGTCATCAACATAAAGGGATTCCAACCTATGGCCATTTTTTCAACTGTTTGATTTTGAGCTTGTAAGAGCTTGTAATCACATTTCCACATATTTTGAACCTACAACACAGCAGAGTAAAACATGGTGAACCTTTTGATACAAAATAACTGTAATGTAAATTTTGTTGCAAATCAACCTTTAAATCAGCTTATAAACGATGACAGGTAATGTAGTTGCCAGCCACTTGCCATTAGCCTGGCACATTGTCAAAGACTAATTTGAGTAAGCTACTAAAGTATTGCTAAACTTACTAATAAGAGCTGTGAGATCAAGCTTCATTGACATTGAGTAAAGCAGAGTGCTATGCGTATTTTAACCCAGATAATGACTCATATCCCCTAGTTGGTACAGGTATCGTAGCCTAATTGGTTAGGGTGTCGCTTAGTGAATGGGAGGTGCCAAGAGAAAATTTGCTGCGATACGGATTTGTCATTGCTAGATATTATTCGCTATAGCAAGACAGACCAGATTACGACAGACAACAAACTTTGACATATATATCTATATATATATTTTTCAAAGTTTGTCGTCGTATGTGTATTTGTAGGATTGATTGTCCGGCTATAAATCTTAAAATTTTGGAATAAAGTTTCCGTACTGAAGAAGATTTGAACATCCCCATGCAGGTCACCAGTCTGACACCCTACCCACTAGACTCAGAAATCGAATTGCAAGCTAGCCAATATAAGTCATTATATGAGGGCAAATACCTAGCCGCTTTGCGTACGCGCGGGTCATAGCATAACATCACTAGAAGTTCACATTATTAAACGTACTGGCTAATAGCGCGCAGGCCAATTGCAAAAACTCTCACTACTTCTCATTGTTTATAAGACAAAACGCTTTTCTCATGATATGTAGTTCGATAGTTAGAATGGCTAATGTTGTTAAGTGAAACTCTGCTAACTCGACCTTCACGGGACCGAGAGAAAGTCTTCGAGTTATCAGAGCGTTCAAGTTATGAGAACACTGTCACAAGTGCATGTATTTATCAGTACATATACAAACTATGTATAAATCAAAAGCATCGATTGCTTGTTGCAAGTTAAGGAGCCTCTCATCAGTCTCATGTAATGTTTTAACAATTTTTATCAGAAAGTATAAATATCTTCCTATTAGCCTGCGTACTTGAGATTTGTTTGTTTGTTTTAGGTGATGTGACTGCCAGGACGTTTTCAGACTAAAATAGGCAAAACTTGATCGCGGTTGAAACTCTCAAAAAAAAAGACTTTGTTTGAGCGTTTTAACAAAAAACAATTTTACCAATTTTTCTTTAAGTTTATCTGAAGGTTACCTCGCTTTTCCTTGCTTACGGAAGGCTATCCTCAAGCGGATGTTTGGTAAAATTTGGTTTTTGCAAACCTTTAGAAAAGTCGTTAACGAAAATATTTTGCCGATAGTGGTAATAATGATGCTTGAAAACTACTAAAAGTTGATGTTTATCTCTATGGCTTGGAATAAAGTGATATTCTAAAGCGATAACAACCGTCTCGGTAGCCGTAGGGCAAAAAACTGTTCGAGTTAGCGAAGTTAAGGTCGCGTTATCTAAAGCAATTTATCATTGCGTGGGAACGGACCAAACAAATCCGTTCGAGTTAACCTGTGTTCAAGCTATCCGAGGGTGAGTTATCTGAGTTTCCCTGTATATGTTAAATACAAATCAATTTTCTGTCAAAAGACTTTTCTATTACCCTGGCAACGCCGGGTAGCACAGCTAGTATACATATATTTGTCAAAGTTTGTTGTCTGTCTGTCCTTCGGTATGTCCAGCTATAGCCTTTAGAATCTTGGAGTTAAAATTCCGCATTCTTATGGATTTGCAACCATAAGTTTTAAATCCACGCTCTACCACTGAACTATACAAGGTGTATTGATCAAAGACACTATCATATACCGTATAGCATATGCACACGCTGAATGAGGTATTATTTGAAACTCCATTAACGCTATGAAACACGATGCTTTTTCGTGTTTTCTTGAACTGCTACTTTCGGTTTTTCGTAAGGTTCAATTGCTATATCGCTATCAAGGCCGATTCGTTTTATGTGGACAATTGTATTATCTCTGTAGGAAGAGCCTCTACAGTCTCTCTCCGTTCAGTCAGACAAAGACTTACGATATCTCATTTTCAAGAGGTACCAATATCTCAGTATTGAGACGTACCAGCATAGTTGTATCCAATGTTTTAATCAATGGATACAACTTTACTCATGTTGCGTAACATGACTCATAACGTAACATGACTCATAACGGCTCATATCGCCTCAGAATTTAATGCATCTCGCGTAGCTTAATTGGTAAAACATTTGCTTGATGAACAAGAGGTTATGAGATCAAATCTTCTGCGATACGAATTCATCATTCCAAGATTTTAATAGCTATAGCTGGACAAACTGAAGTACACACAAACTTTGAGACATATATATAGATGGCAAGCTAATGATAGCATTTAAACACGACTTTTACCTACACAAGTACATGTAATCTATAAAACCAATACACGCAATACAGAAGTACTTTTAACTAATAATGTGAGTCTAAATGGCAACTTTAATATTATTATAAATAAATGTAAATGTTCAAACTCAACTGGCAGTCTGATTGCCACTGTTAAATCAATTAGGTAAGAGGTAACTTGCATGCCTTGATTAACTAAAGAAAAGCAGGACTCGCAAAAACTGCAAATGTTTACTCTATCTTCATAAAGATGTTACATTTTGACATTTGTTGATTCGGCATGAAAAGTGTGCCAAACTGAACAATTGAAACTCAAATCAAAGTATCACGTTTCCTCGTTATTAAAGGCTGATGATAAAAAATCATCGAACCAAAAAATGCTATTTTATTTTATGAAAAAAACATTCGCATCAAACTCCAAGAACCTCGTGTAATAAGTTTCTTGAATTGTTAGCTTCTGAAAGTGTTGTCGATTGCATGCAGTAAAAGCTTGAAAAAGGATTTTTCAGTCGATAAGGGTTGAACCAATCGTCAATTTTAAGCGAAGATGAAGCATGATAGTTTTTCAATTGTTATGCTGCAGTTGGAGTTATCCTACAGTTAGAGTTATCCTACAGTTAGAGTTATCCTACAGTTGGAGTCATGCTACAGTTAAGGGTGATTGGAATAACTAGCATCCTCGACTGAGGTGTTACAAGTCTAAGTGTACTAAGTAAGTCATATTTGCGCATATGATCGACCTCAAAATACAAGAAATTCGAGATGCGACCAGAATTTCTATCAAATTTTCACTTTGAAATACGAGACAAAATTGAGACATGAGTACACGAGCCGGTTCTCAATGCGGTCGCTAGGTAGTTCAAGTAGGTGAGAGGCTACTTTCGAGAACAGCATCGTTCAGTCTTTCTCATCAATTGGAGAAAAAAAATTTTAAAAAGGCCAACTAAAAGTCATAGTAAAAACTAGGACAAAAATTAGACTAAAATAAAATAACTAAAATTTATAGGCTAAACTTGGCAAAAATGCCAAGCCGGAGGACGGTAAGAAAAGATGAAAAGAAAGACAAAATTAGAATTAAGTTTAGTGTAAGATTAAAACCTATCTTTAAGTGGATGCTTGGTAAGCTTAATTCATTTAAGTTGAAGTTAAAGATGATGTTATGTTACGTAGCATCATAAAACTGTGGCATTCTAAACATGTTACCTTCAAGCGTCTCTCATACCGCCATCGGCCACTACATCTACTGAAGTGTAAGAGCTACAAACCGTACTGTACATAATAATATTACATTTTATAGCAGATCATAACCACTATATAGGTTACTTGTTGAGTGTAGGTGGTAAAATACAACAATTACAGACATTTTTCTAATGTAATTTAATTTTTTTTGTGTATTTAGAGGGTGTGAACGGATTAGCTTGCATTTAGTCATTTTATATAGGAAATATTGCTTTGAGATACAAGAAGATGGACATACAAGCTCAGTCCTGAAATGCATAAAGCTGGTATGGTGAGGTAGGATCGGACGACTACTACTGTTACAGTAGTCATCAGCAGCACTGGGCAGACACATCACAATTTGGAGTAAAGTGGTGAGAAGAATCCAAATTTATAGGTGAGTGAGATGACATGCATGTGCAGATCGCAACACCTACTACAGGCGACGCCTTGGAAAAAGTAGCGCAGGCAAATATCCTCGATGCATACAATTTATGATGCCTTTAAATGCATTCACATCAGGGTTAACAAGTTAGTAATATCGATGGCTTCGTACTGAGACAGAGGCTTACATTGATCCCGCAGGTTTAAATAGTCATAGGGATCCACCATGAATGTCGACAATCGAAAACAAGCGATAACAAGTGATAACAACTTTAAGTTGATCATGTAAAAGGGCAGGTCAATGACCTCAAGCACTTGTTTACACAGCATGTGCAAAGGGAAGGGGTTTGTTGTTGGCTAGGAGATCACCCTACGAGTTAGTATTCCAAAGACATGCTGTCTAGCTGGGTTGATACCGATTACTAATTTAGTAAAACTCCCCCTGCAAACAGTAACGCAACCCTCATTTGTTCAGACCAATACAGACTGAGCCATATCCGGACATTGAAAAAATCCGGACATTGAACTTCAGTATTGCAGTGTACATCAAACAGCCTAGGCCTATATCGTGTTGCACACATACTCGTAAGCTATAATATGGTACAATATGTATATACAGTATACATGAGAGAATAAAATATGGCTATACCTGTAATAGATTACAGTATAATATTAACCCTTTCAGTGCCATCCATGTACAAATTTAGCTATCGGCCTTGTGCCAGCCATTTTACCGAAAACTGCCGATATCGCTTCATGATATGTATATAATATTTTTTCAGTTTCAAACCAAGTTTTCAGTTTTCATCAAGTATCTAGATCATTTTTTGTAACGCATTTTATTTTGCCAACATTTTAACTAACGCTGCTATGCAAAATATTCAATATATCTATACTTTGTGCGATGATAATGCTATGTGAAGCGATCGCTGCGAAGCTAAGACGATCCTCCCCAATGTTCCTTACTTTTACAAAACTATTACTTTCACCACTATCAGAGTCACTGCTGCTACTTTAATTATCTGTATAATCATGAAAATCTAAATCTGAATTGGATATAACGTCATCGACATAAGTAATTACCTGTTTTCTGACTCGTGTGGTACTTAGCAAAACTTACACACAAAAATGTTTGTTTTTAGATTAGTAGTTCTCAAACAAAAGTTTAAAATTGCTTCGTCATTTAGGCTAATTTTATAGAGATATCTTCGGACAACGTTGTCAATATCATGAAAGTCCTACAGACCGTGGGTTATGTTGTCAACGAATAATAAAATGAAGTGACTACGCAATTGCTAGGAAAGTCATAATTATGCGTCTACGGCACTCGACCATAGAAGACGCATTTATGCGTCTATGGCATCGAAAGGGTTAATAGCAGTAACAATAATAAACACAAAATACAGTACAACACTCTGACAGGAAACTTACACACAAGTGTCGCTTGCGTCGTCAGTTTAGCCAGCTACCTATCGGTCAAAGTTGTCACTGTGGACAGAGAAGATCACATCAGACAATTGCCCGGGCCTTCGGAGTTATCCCCTACAAAGCCAGCATCATAAAAACATAAACTTAGGCGCCGATGCGCCGCAAGGTCAGCTTCAAAAGTTAAAGCTGTGGAATTGACAGCTGTCATTCCTGATGGAAACGATCTTTTCTAACCGAAATCCTTGAAAATAGACACCCGCTTCAAATTACATTATCCTGATTATATATGCATGTATCTCAGGGGTTCCCAACCCGGTTTCCAGCCACTTATTCCATGTAGGCTCTATATGGAATAAGTGGAGGTGAAGAGGTCAATAGACAGTGCCAGCAGATGTGTCACAGACACTATAGCTGTAATTTTGTAGCTACCAAACAAACATGTAAAAACATATTTCTGAGGGAAGACTTGCCAAAAATGGATTCACCTATCCAACATACAAAATAAACAACTCCAGTGTGTGCGTGACCTAGAGATAATTGACTGGCCACAGCTGCTCATCGGAGAATAGATTGCAGGGGTTAATGGCCGCTAGTATGATTATTCATCAGTTTTGAAAGGGCTGCAGTCAAATCATTACGACAGGCATACCTGATGGCGAGACTGCCTATGAATCTACTCCAGCAGACTTTATCCTTCAGTTTCCACGACGATGTGTTTGAGATCTTCAAATAAAAAAGCTGAAGAGTGTAAATATTCTGCATGTCATCTTCTCTCAGAATGGTTCAACCAGAAACGATTTATTATTTGATGGTAACCATGTTATAGGAAAGGTAGACAAGGATAAAGAACTAAGGCTATATATTGAAAGATATCAGGCAATAATTCACATCTTACCCATCGACCGGCAAAATAGCAATGTCAAAGCAATGCGACGAACATGTGGCATGTTCGTCATCTTATGACACTTTAACCGTCTTATGGAAGGTTTAAATATATATTAATATATTATATATTAATCAGTCTCCAAAAGTATTCGGCTGTTAATAATCCAACAAAAGCTCTAGCAGCACATATTACTGTAAACTACATGCTGCCGGGATAGAATGCTGTCAAACCTCTGCTTACGATTGCCTTAAAGATGATGTAAGTATAAGGCAATCGTAAGCAGATATTACACAAAATTTCAGTAGATTTTATCTGCAAGTATTGGCATTTTTCTATCATTTGAGATTTTTGTTGATGTTTGAGGTTATCTGACTGCCATTATGTATGAAAATTAAAATTGGCAAAAAATTGATCATGGTTAAAACACTTCATTGGAACATGAACCGTACGCAATGCAACCACACAAACAGCCATAGAAAAGCCTATCGCCTATGGCTTTTAGCTTATTGATGCGGGTACGCCATCTTTGTGCTATAAAACCGGCCTCTGCGCCTTAGCGACTGTCACTATGTTTCCATGATCCTATCCTCATTTGGGGCTGTGCACAATTTTAGTTGCTTTGCACTGCAGTCAGAGAGGCTTCAATGAACGCCAACATGATGCATGAGCATTCAACCAGCCAGCACTTGACCCCCCTAGGTCAAGTATTAGCCTCACTAATGACTCTATAAATAGCTACTCAGTTTTGTCACACTAAGCTTAGCACCAATCGTTCGGACCATTGGCACTGCTCAAATCCAAATAAAAAATGACTAAAGCTTGAAAATGTTTAGAATGGAATAGCCAGCGATATTTAAACGCCGCATGATTGGCAAGTGCCGTTTCCATGATTCGCAAGCATGACGGGTTCGATAAAGGTTTGCGGATTGGCTCAAATTTGCCAAACATGCACATCATGAAAACACAGTGTATAGGTCTTGTTTTCCTGTTGCACCATGTGTCACACAACAGTCACTCCACTATAGTGCTCTATGGAAGCATGCTCTGCTTGTCAGCCCGGTGTAGCGCTTCACACTGGCTCACCCAGATTCCTGCTACATGGAAAATTAGTAAACTTCTGAAGATATAGGACAAAATTTGGCATGCAGAGAAACCGTTACACTTGAATTATAAATTAACTCTTTTAGTTTTTTAATATAGTATTTTATAACATTGCTAAAATGAACAAAACTTTCTATTAATATACCCTTAAAGGAGGTGTGACAACTCCAATTATCTAGGAATAAAGCTATTGTGACACACACAAAAAAATATTACATTTATAAGCTGTATGCAATGCATCACCAGTAATCCTCTGCATCGAGTTGATGTGACTTGTTTTTGCTTATTGACCAATGGCTGATCCGACTACTCTGTTGCGGTCACAAAATGCTTATTTGATGATTTGATGGCGGGGCAATTGGTTATCCACCCACTTTACTCACTATTAATAAAGTACACAGGTACTTTAAGCATTGATCAGTTATTACTAGCAATCTCTTCACTTCGTTTTTGTTGTTCCAAGTTTTAAATTTCCGAGCATATTTTATTAACAGTCATACAAAAATGAAAAAATTAAAATTTTCATAGAGCATTTCTTTTGAAGTCATATATACTTAACAAGGTCAAACTATAAAATTCAAGGCCTCATAAGACCGCAAACAACAATTTGCATCATTATTATGAAATTTATTCTTCAATCGCCTAGAAGAGACCCGCCTTGAAGTCGCATGACAATTGAAGCAGAGCTTTTGAAGTACACAAACCTCAACAGAAGCAACCGCAGTTTGCAATGAGCGCCCACATTTGTTGCTCCATTGTCGCTTGACTTTATTGATATTGTTTGATTTTTACTCAGCAAGCATGTAGATCAATCAGTAAGAGTGTAGATCACAGGATGACGATAAACTTAAGTGGTTGCTTGCTAGTTGATTACGAAACTTAAATTCACCTAGGTGAATGAAATTAAGCATGAAGCGTTTGGTAGCAAACAAGTGCACCTCAGTACGTTGCAAACATGTACACCTCAGTACGTTACAAACATGAACACCTCAGTACGTTGCAAACATGTACATTTCAGTAGGTTGCAAACATGTACACTTTGGTAGGTTTAGCTACATTTTTCAGTCAAAGATTCTGATATAGGCCTATATGGCTTTGTTTGGTTGCCATTTGACAGTCAGAGTTTGTGTAGGAAAGCTGACATGTGAATAGGAACGAATATTTATCCTACGACCAATAGTGAGCTAATACTATACCAATGGTGTCCTACAGTATTATAAAACTTAATCTTCAATCACCTAGTAGAGGCCAGCTTTGAAGTCCCGGTCACATGACAATTGAAGCAGAGCTTTTAACTACACAAACCTCAACAGAAGCAACGACAGCATGCAATGAGCGGCCACATTTGTTGTTCCAATGAGTGAAAGTGATAAAGTGGAACCTGTATATATTTACGACTTCCGCAACATCTCAATTTTGTCACATCGCAAGTAAAATGTGGATCAAATTCGTGGCTTCACAAACAAAAAACTTTCACAATGCAACGCTCAATTTTTGATAAAAAATGCAGTTTTTGTGGATTTACCAAGCGGCAGAAAAAAGAAAAATGCATAACATAAAAATATACAATATAGAAGATCAAACATCATGTACATAATCCACGTTACAGTTAGTTATATGTAGCTTATCTCTATCACTACCTCTACCTACTAAGACTACAACTCAATTCGCCTCCAAGGTAATGTAAATGTGACAAATCTGTTCTTCATGGTTGATAATTTATTGCATTATTACAAATCTATATATACACATATATACATATATATTCATGTATATACATATATATTCATATATATATATATAGATATATATATATATATATATATATATATAAATCTCAGTGTTTGCTGTTTTGTTTTTTGTTAAACCCAGATAGAGCATTTAAAATCTAGCAATAAATAATCCACACAGTGTTGGATTCGATCTCGGGACCTCCAGATCTAGAGGCTTAATCCATTAAGCTACAGGGAATACAATGGAGTTAGTTACATTAGTTAGGATACAATACATTAGTTAGGATATTCATGCTCACAGGCCTCGCTTGGGGTTAAGAACTAGCACCATTGACCTTTAAGAGTAACGATTGTAAAGCTGGTCCAAAACGTGGGTATTGTTTTAGTAAAGATTTTAGTAAAGATCTATCTTACCAGGTAAGTTACTCAAATTTGTTAGGTAATTATCCTACCCGTGCAATGCCGAGCATTTGGCTAGTATATATAAATCTATGTGTTTGTCGTTTGTCTGTCCACTTATAGCGATATAGTTTTAGGAACAAAAACAGTTTCACACTGAAACCAAAGACGGAAAGCCCGGCGCTGCAAACAGGTGTGCTATGCACTACTATGCAAAAACTTTTTATTACCTTTGCAATGTCAGGCATTCAGTAGTATTTTATATGATACATTGGTTTTATACTGTGTGTGTGATCATCCACAGTATTTATTGAAAGGTTATCTTAGGTTTGTCAAACAGTGATACAAATTAAATAAATAGCAGTGTGTTCTTATGAAAACATATAATTCAACATACAATTATAACAAATGTAACCAATATGAACGATAGCAATCAAATTTAACTTGTATTCCAAGAGTGTGTTGACATTATTGTGTAATGATTCCAGGCTATTAGGCTGTATTGTTGTAATATTAGCAAACGCTGTTAGTTCATCATTGCAATACTTTGAAACATTTTGAAAGTCAAACATAAATTTTTTTTATATATTTCATTATCATCATAAAGTAGCCTATGCAGATTCACTCTTGTGCAACAATTTTATTTTCTTCACAAAAATATATTATAGTTTATTATTTTAGGGAAACATGAATATTTTACAAATAAATGTAAAATTGCTGACTTTACCCTAATATGAGAACCAGAAAAACCCTGAAAAAGTGACATTTCGATTTTATAAACTCACATAAATTATATAAATTATTAGGTAAGCAAAAGAAATGGTACACACAAAATTTACCAACCCTACTATTTCTATTGCAAAATATGCCTCAAAGTTGTCAATTCAATGTTGGTTCTGTTATTATTCATAAAGAAACTGTGCTGTTGCTGAACATTTGAGATGTTCTAACAAATAATACTGACAAGTTTCTAGTGAGAAAGGTGAGAGACATTATACCACAATCCTAAGGGAATAACGCATATGTTACTGTTGAAGGCAAAACCTTTTCCAGACAAAGCAACATAGCATATACATACGTAGACATCGAATAGAAAACCAAATAATTTTGGAATGGTATCTTAAACAATTACAAAATAAAACATTGGAGAGTGTTTTATACCTTCATCTGGATTATTGTTTTTTATAATCCAAGCACTTTAGTTGTTTAAAGCCAGTTCGGGGTGTCATGTCCCAAGCATTCAAATTTTAAAAACAACTTTTATCATACCCAATATCATTAGCAAACAGCCTTATCAACTACCAGTATGTTTGACAAGCCATTTGTAAGCATTTATGAATAATACGCTCTAGATTTTCACACGATAAAAATGGATTTGCAGGAGACTACCAAACAAATGCTTAAGCAACCCGATTTGGATTACAACAAAATTTTACATGACTCTTAATGTGAATAGTCATGAAAATTCAAACAAGAAAACAGTGAAACACAATAAATTGCAAGTAAATATTAATATGTGCAGCATCAGGAAAAAAACCCATTTATCAGATATTTAACCTAACAGAAACTGAAAAATATTTTTGTAAAGTCGGTGTGGCTTATTATTACCTATCCGCAGGTAAAGAGTGTGTAGAGTGTGTAGAGAATATTAATGTCTGTGATTATGCTATTAGCTAGCAATAATATGGCTTATTTTCAGCTAAGGGATAAGGAAACAGGTTGGTGAAATTCAAATTAGTATAAAGAAAATAGTTAATCATTAGCACATTGAGCGAATTGCGAAAAGAACTTTTTTGTGTTATTCATGGTTTTTTGCGATAAGACCCATTCACTACTGGTCCAATCGAGTGGAGAGCTTTGGGATTACAAAAAAAACTGCTCTAATACAGCAGGAACAGAATTGCAATCCATTTATGGATGATTCACATTATTTTACATTTAAATACATGCTCCCAAAGCGAGCAATATTGTTTGGCAATATTGTTTGACGTTTGGCTTATTCTTGTGGCGAACTATGGCTATACTGTGTTTTATGCTCAAATTAGTGTGTTAAGTTAAAACATATATAGTTTAAATTTTTTATATTGTTATAATCAATTCACACAGCTAAACAACAAGTTTTTTATACCTCAAAAGGATATGTTCATGTCCAGTATCTAAATACACAGAAAATGCTATTGTGATGCAATCAAACACAAGGCTATAGCCAGAAGGACTTTTAAAAACTTTACATGGATGCTTTGATACATGAAATGATAATATAATTAATTTTTATCTGGAACTAATTGTATCTTTAATAATATTTTGTTGACAAAAAATCTCTCCAGAAAAATTAAAGGAAGAAGACATTTTAATAAGGTATTTTAATATTTTAATAAGGTATTTAATAACATTTTAATATCAGTTCACAGGTATTTTCATGCTGCTCAGCATGAAATCATCTGTAAACTGATATTTAAAGTAATTTGACTTACTGACGACTTGTACAAAGTCTTGAGAATAAGTTGCTGACAATACTTTCCATACATGTTTTATTCCACGTAAGATAGTATCAACATATCAGTACCTATGTCACTTATTGGAGCCTTCTGTCGATGAATGGGTCTGGACACCAGAGGTGCTCCATTGGTGGTAAGTACAAACACCGGATTTTACTTTCGTGGTTTTTTACCAAGAACCAGAATTTGCGCGGCTTACCATAATTTGAAAGATATTTTTTCAACATTTTAACGTAAAGGTCCTGTTGTATTCAATATACCTAAACACATTCATGATTAGTAATGATTAGTAATGGCCAGGCTTCATGTTGCTCTGATAATCTTACACGCCCCCAGTAATAATGCTTGGCACGGGTAATAAAACTCATTGAACTTGCGGATTTATCTTCTCTCGAGTCTTGGGTAATAAAAACTTTGAGCATTTCGATCTTGCGGCAAAGGATTTTGACTTGCGAGTTCAGCTTTTGGTACACGAGTACATCGAGTAGCGTGAACAAAAACTCGGTCTAATACGCCCTGCGCTCTTTGTACTGTTTAACAACCAGCCTGTTAACGCTGCGAGCACGAATATCAGTCGATAAAAAATAGTAAAAATTAATAAATAAATTGAATAGAATTATAATAATAAGATATGTCTGATATTTAGAAATTTTAGACATAAAACCAGTATCAACAAATCCGATACCCGAGAGACCCGTTCGCCAAGAATTACTCGTGCCAAGCATTACTAGCTACCCGATACTCGAAAAGCTCGAACAAAAGGGGCAAGTCTAAACTCATCGGCCAAGAAGTACTTGCGCCAGCACTGGCCAGTAATGACCGTTTCTGGCTACCCCTCACATACTAATAAAAACAATTCATAATCATTCTTTGCTTCTAGAAACTAAATCTAGTAGCTAAAGCTAGTAGCCTATGAGTGCACATGCTATGCGACTGTAAGTACTGTTAGTGTAGAGTTGAATACATAGCATATGGGATATCAACGAGCATCCAGTCGGAGACAATGCTGATGTAGGAGTAGGAGAGTTCATTTCTTCTATAATTTTTGTCTTGAACTACGGTTTTCAACGTATATAGTCGCAGATCGGTAAACTAATAGACATTATGCTTCCGTTGTGTGAATGATGCGGGTTTGGAATTGTGCGCACTTTGACTTACTGTGCAATAAGTGGTTCAATCGACATTCGCGAGGCGAAGGAATTCTGCGCCAGAGGTCATAGCGGCGCAATCCTGTCTTGCTCACCAACACGCTCTCGAAATAGGAATAAGTGAAGTTTGAAAATGTTTAAAATGGAATAGCTTGTCCACCAATTTTTTGCAAATCATTCGCAGGTACTGCTTCCATTTTTCGGAAGCATGAAACATTCAATAAAAGCTCCAAGAAACAAAACTCGCTTGATTCATCTGCTTTTGCTGTTACCATCTAGCGGATGATGCAAACTTGCGGATTAATTATTCAGTGCAGTTAGTAAGTTAAACTACCCATGCTACATTATGTTCTGTATTCCATGAAAGTGTCTTGAACTAGGTAGTAGATGAACATGACTAATATCGTGACCAAATATTTTCGCCAAAAAGGTGATTATAGCCATCATGATCATAGGTGAATATAGCCCCACTAAAAGGGGTGGTTACATGACAATTGAAATGACATTTCTGAAGTATGCATATCCACAAAGCAACTGAAGCGGGCAAAGAGTGGTGAGATATGTTTCCACCAAACGCAGAAATATGTTTTTATCTTTTGCGTACCCGTTGTCATGTGATTCTATTTGGCACATCCTTAAGGATGATTGAATCAATCCTTTCAACAAAAAATGAACAACAAACTGCCCAATCAAATACAAGCTTTGGTTGCACCTGGTCAACCCTTTCGAGACAGATCCTAGCAATATAGGGTTAGTAGTCCATGTCCTCAACATGAATGCCGATGGGAAGTAAACTGAAGGATTGGAGTGATCGAACCATTTATTCGCTGGAAAGCTTCTGGCTGCTTCTCCCATGCAGAGCTTCCTATGTCACTCACTTTGGTTCAGTTTGTCCGTGGGTAAACCTCTAACAAGTTTTCTCAAGACAGAAATGGTTTTTGGGTTAACAAGTTGATTTGAAGCTCCCGATTTTGTGATTTTGCATTGCATCAAACTTGTAAAGAATATATTATGATGATTGTTTTTATACCCAGGATACTTTCATGAATTATGCTGTTTCCTATTACATCATACACAGACAGTTTGCTACTACCTTATTGATAAGTTTTATATTAAAATTAACCCAACTATTATCTAGATGGAAATCAAAAAATTATTAGATATAAATATAAGACAGATTCTGATTGACCTCAAATCTATCATGTGTAACCACCTTTATTCTCACCTCTACTTAATATTTGCTTCAACTTGGAGTGGCCTAAAAAATGTTTGGCGAGAACACTCTCGGCATGTGCCAGTAATTGTTCATTCTGGAAGCGTGTGCCCACATTAGTCAATGTCAATAACTCCACTTGCGTCCTTGACATTCGCATTGCGAAACCATGCTCAACTACTTTCTAACATAAAATTATGCTATAGGAAGGCAAGTGTTGAATTGAGCACTTGAGGAAAAGAAATCACGTTCCATATGAATGTAAAGCGGTATAAATTTTACTCAACCCAACAACAGTGTTCTTAAAAGTTGACTAGGAACAAAATTCACATTACAGTTATTTAGTATCAAAAGGTTCACCATGTCTTACTCTGCAGTGTTGTAGGTACGAAATATGTGGAAATTTGATTACAAGCTCTTGAAAGCTCAAAAGTGAACAGTTAATCACAGCCATCAAGAAAACGTCGTAGGTTCGAATCTCTTTTCAAAACGGCTCAAACGGGACATAGTTGAACACGATGTGCTTGTTTACACATTCATGCAACCTCATTCGTCGAAATATTTTCACAAATATACTTCACGCAATCAATAAAACCATGTCTATTGTCCTTACGCGTCTATTTCATCATCATTGTAATGCTGTCACTTTGAGCATTGATATCTCAAAACTAGCCTAAAAATAAGTTTAATTTCTTAACCTTAGCTCGAAGGAGTGCTTATCATCTTCTGATAAACATGAGGAGCCTGTTGGTCACCTGTGATAGTCGAAAAATGCTGCAGAAATTGTTCGCGCCATTTGGCAGGAAATATGGGCACATGATCAGATTATGACTAGATGATTAGACCAAGCTGAAACGAAACTGTAACATAGCGAGCATCTATATTTGATACAGGCGGGCTTTCCAGTAGAGCTCGAAGTGTTTGTAATAAACTAGTGCAATGAGACATTTTATATTGAGCCTTTTATTGGCCTTTTAATTCACGTGTCAAAACAATAACCACATCGAGTTGAGTATGTCATCAACATAAAGGGATTCCAACCTACGGCAGTCTCGTGCGGCTGCGATTAACTGTTCGTTTTTGAGCTTTTAAGAGTTTGTAATCACATTTCCACATATTTGGCACCTACAACACAACAGAGTAAGACATGGTGAATCTTATGATACCAAATAACTGTAATGTGAGTTTTGTTGCAAGTAAACCTTCAAGGACTTGCAAACATAGAAGTAGTCACTCTGCCAGCCCATCTCAAGTTTTTTTCCATGAGCTGTTGTACGCAAGTATGCTTCGATTGGTACACATACTGAACGAGCAGTTGGACATATACATGTATATGCAATAACAGTTTTGATTGAAATAGCAAATGCAAGTTTGTTAAGTAACATATGTCTAGGACCCTATCACTTCCCAGCAAACCTCGAGTCGACTTGCAAAGTTTTGATAATGTCAATTTAATAACTGTATAAAACTCAAAATTTTGGCAACTCAACAACGAAGAATTTGGCAACAAGATTGCTCTGCGCGAGAGCAGGAGTTTTAAATCTAAGCTGCAGCTGATTTATCTAGTCTGCCTCTGAATATGTTACAAATAGTTGATGAATTATCAAATCAATAATAGAACGAAATGTAAAAATCAATTTCACATTTCAAATCAATTTCACCTGCAATGATCCTAATTGATCGCAGAAGAACTTGAGAAATCAGAAAATGGCATATCAACAGGAAATAAGGTGGTTCATCAAGGCTATCCCATATATTAGCAAGGCATATATAGATAATTTATTGTTGAGCACTTTTAATCATCTTATATTTTGAGGCCTCAAAACCAATCATTTTCAGATTATTTAGTATGACTTGGCAGCGCACAAAATAATAAAAATATGGCTGCAATGGTTTTAATAAAAAATATAGTGTCATTGTTTGATAATGCCAGATCTGAGCATATATAATTGCTAATGAAGCATTGTTTTATATATATAATAGCATGCTTCTGTCATGTAGTGACAATGCTTGGTAGTGTTCTCTAGTAGAGAAACACACAGCTAGGACTAGGTTTTTATAAGCTACCTTGGGTGGTCCTAACACTTATCAAGGGCTTCTTCTGGAACTGTCAGATTAACCTGAAGGGATACATTTTTGCAACACGTCCAGTCTGACAGAGCCAGGTAATCATTTCACTTGTCCAATGTGCGAGGGACAGAGGTGGATCTTTAACATGCCCACATTGTCAGTGTGGTACACGGGTCTCCAAGTTAAGGTCTAGCTCCGAAAGACCCAGCAATTTAGGGTTGAAAGCTTGCTGAGAGCTTTTTGTCAGATTGGCATTAAGCAGGGCTCGAACCACCAACCCCATGGTTGATAGTCAAAGATGATACCACTACACCACCCTGACACCCAGCATTGTATTAAGCCATTGTCAAACTATTCATTTCAACTTTAATGTACCAAATATTGGGTCAAGAGTAACTTGCAAGAATGTGAACACGGCCTCTCTACTAGCAGCAGGGTCGAATAGGGCATGAGAACAACAAAATGGGCCCAAATAAATACAAGTGTTTGGACCCTCGCTGATGACATTGAAGCAAATGATAAACGTATCAGTGCATGCACCAGTGTCACATGAGAGAGATGTCTCCGCTCGCGGTCAGTGGAAGAGACAAAAGGCTATCAAACCTCTCACAATAGGTAGTTCAATGAATTCATATCAAAGTTGAGTGTAAACCCTTCAAGTGAGAATGTGATTAATTGGAGATGAACAATGTAGCTAATACACAAAATTTGTCAACACAGATTCAAAGATCAATCCCTAAGTTTCTATAACGTTGTTAATCTGGGAGTTACTGGCATCAGAAATATGAAAATGGCAAAAACACACGAGTCAAGCGAGTTTTGTAACTCGGAAATTTTCATCCAATGCTTCATGCTTATGAAAGATGGAAACGGAATATGCGAATGATGCGAAGAAAATGCCTCGCAAACTATTCCGTTTTTAACATTTCCACACTTCAATCATTCCTATTTCAAAAGCGTGTCGCTAAAGCGTGGTTCCCATATAGACTGCGAGACCCGGCGGTAAACTCGCCCGGTAGAAAACTTGTGGCGATAGCTTCGGCGCCTTATTTCGCAGATGACTGCATAAAAATGGTTGCTCGTCATGCGGTTTTGAAAGTGCTGACCTTCACCTGTGTAGTGGATTCTGGTAAGGTTTTGCCCGCGGATCCCACCGACAGTTTAACAGCGCTGAACTCTTGCCTTAACCACCTGTAACTACCAGCCGTACTTGGCATGTAGATTCCCATTTCACCATTAATAGCCCTGCGATCCGGCCAGAAGTGCTTGCGGCGTATAATATGGAGACCAGGCTTATTCGAGACAGAAGTGCGTCGCTATGACTTCTGACACAGAAATCCCTATCTTTTTTAACAAAGTGCCAACATTTATTCACAACACGCGAATGCTCATTGAAAAACTTAATCGCCCGGTCACTCAACATTTGCACATTTCCAAATCCATATTATCCACACAATTGAAACAGTGAATATGTCTACTATATGCCTCCTCACACCACATTCTCTATCAATCAACCCACTCAAGTTGTTTGATAGTACATGTACTAGCTGTGGCAATAAGGGGCAAGTCAAAACAGCAACAATTAGCTTTTCTATGTAATGTAATGAACAGCAATGTGTACCCACATATTCTACTTAATATTTGGGGTAGGTATGATCGGACCAACTGGTCACAGAAAACAGGGTACCATGATGGCTTTGTACAAGAACAATGCTTAGCAAGTCATTTTTGGTGAAAGGAAAATATGGAGAATTTACTAGGAAACTGTGTAAAAGGTCAGCGCAAGAAAGGTGCAGTAATATCCATGATCTACAGCCGCAGGATCTGCGGAGGCTTATAAAAACGGTCATTGACCTTTTAGAATCACTTTGCAATTGAAACAGTAATCATAGGGGCCAGAGTGGACATGGGCAAGCATGTCAAGGCTAAAAGCTACTAACATCAGTTTTCACAGGCCCCACAGATCAGGTATGATGCCTTCTTAACTTACTGCAAGCAGAGACTATGGTGTTTTTAAGAGCATTGTTGTACAAATAATGGTCTTGGCTGGACATGTCTGAGTCCAGTGGCAATTAAGCCTCGACGACTGCAGACATGCCCAGTTACAGAGAGCAATTTAAGGTTGGATGTCATTGCTGACACCATGAGTGGCCATTTTGACAATTAAACCCTCAACTAGTTGATTGCAGGTAAGGCATTCTAGATCCCTAAATCCACCGCTTACGTCACATACGCTTTGCATTGACAGCATAGTAGAGTGGCCATCTACCAAACTGAGAGTTGCGGTTTCGAATCCTGTTGAACACAACCTTTCTCTTAACTATTAAGCGTGGCTTCGGACAGACGGACACTACTCTTATTATAGTAAAAACTAGTTGAATACCCGTCGTTGCCCGGGTAATAAAAAGTCTCTGCGCAGAAAACTTATTTTTACATGTATTTAACATACACAACATTTACAATTCTAACTTTCAAACTTCATGTAAAGAGAAAGAAGTTTTGGGCAGTTCAAATAAATTAAGAGAAAAATTAAACAATGAGGATGTGGAATTGTGGGTATAAAAAAGTTTACTGTTGCAGCAGAAGCTCGTTGTATTTAAAATTTTGATGGAGTAACTGGTACCTCTCGATACTAGTACAAATGTAAAAATGATATATTGGACGTCTTTTTCTGAGACTTTGTCTGACCAAAGGGAGAGAGAATGTAGAGGCAATTCCTACTCCGGATAATGCATTTGTCTATATGAAAAGTATTTAGCTTCCACAGATTTACTGAAACCGGAAATATGAGGGTAACGGCACATTTGTAATTACAAGTTAAATAAATAGGTATGGCGAAAAAAGCTTTAAAAAAATAACAATTGTGAAAGGTAATAATAGTTAATAATAAAAAGTGCGTAGGCCTATTTAGCATGTGCACTTGCGATAGGGATATATCTATATGTATAAGCATTAGTAACGATACAAATGGCTTAGCTCAGAGATTGTGCACTTGTTCGGAGATTTGCGATTTGAATGGTGCGAGATCAAACCCTCTGCAAAGCGAATTTTTCATCGCTAAATTTCAATCGCTATAACTGGACACAGGGATGGAAACAAAGAGACAAACAAACACTGAGATGTATATAGAATACATACTTTAGACCTCATGTATATTGCGGTCTTTTACATGTGGTTCTTTACATAGTTTTATATAATGCACTTGTTTGAACGCTATAAATAACTGCCTCAAGTATTTGTCAGGAAGTTTTTGAACTGCAGAACAAGTGAAACAAATTATAGTACACATGCGGAAGAGTACTTGCTCCGAGGTACATTTGTTGTAACAGGCGTAGCAATTGTCCCCCACCCCTAAAATATCAAGGTCAGACCATAATACTGAACATAGACTGAGCTTATGCGTTTCAGCATAAAGCTTCTGCTATACTAAAGGCCTCACACTGTATCGCCCTTTGTCTGCGTTGTCCCTTTGACATTCATCGTGGATAAGTTGGAAAGTTTGCAGCTGTCAAACTTTCCAGCTAGTTGGCGGAGCATCAACAACTGGAAAGTTTGCAGCTGTCAAACTTTCCAGCTAGTTGGCGGAGCATCAACGACAGCCTGTATAAACGTGCATCATTTCGGCAACGGTAATTCGCTGTCACGGATAGCATGATCTATTTATTTCCGTTTATGATAGTCACTGCGAGACTAGTATTTGATTCGAGCGCGTGGCAACAGAAAAATTAAAAAGAAAAATGCGAACGCTACATCGCGGCGTAATAGCTGATGCAAGCGCAGACGTGTTTGTGATAATGTGAACATTGTTATCACTGCCGATCACCGAAGTATCATTGCATCGATGACGAGATACGGCGACATAGCGTGAACCAGCCTTAAAGACAGCACGTGAGTTTATATAAACATGCCGTTTAAAATATTAACATACTGACATTAGGACTGTCATAACATTTGATGACAAAATTGCAGTAGCAGATCCGAATGAAGTAAACAAAGCAGCCTACAAGCGGTCCTGCCAAAGCGGCTAGTCCTGTCAAGTGACAGACAGCGCTTGCTTGGCCGATGTTGACGTAATTAATTCAATCAATCAAATCACAATTTCGATAAGAGAATTGTGAAGCCAGTTTCCAAGGTGAATAATCAACTAGAAAGGTTAGCTAGGAGACTGATAATACCAGATTAAGGACAACCAAAAAGAATGTGCATAGATTGATGAAAATGTACAGTGTTTAAAAAACAACGCAAATTTTACTAGACTTCATCAGAATGTATCAGTAATTTTCTATCATAAGCAATTGTTTTTTATTTTTGTGGTGTTCTGATGGCCAAGGTGTTTCAAAGAGACAATCAACAAAACTTGATGGCTTAATCGAATATAGACGCATAACGCTGCAACTTAAACGCAATAGCGGATATTTATTATAGCAATGAGTAACGTCAATTCTGAGTATTCTCACCCAATCAAGTTTTGTTGACTTTAATCTTGAGACATCCTGGCAGTCACATCATTTCACCCAACGACACTTATGTATTCGCCTCATCTAACTTTCGCGTTTTCGAGGAGTCACCCTCTCGCGAAAAATTCATGGGCGAAACTGAACTGTCATAACGAACGAGCGAAAGCGCGGAATTAAATAGCTTTGTTTATTGATAGCCCAAAAAACAAATGGCCGCAAGCGATCAAATTGCATTATCGATCTCAGCCACACAATTTTACCTGCGGTTCACAATTACAAACCAGTCCAAAAGTGAAAAAAAATTTCTTATCGGTGAACCGAACCTGAGGAATCTAATTACGTTTGTTCCACCGCATTTATTTGCACATCACTATATTTTCGCACTCATCAGAGCTGCAAAATTAAGTTGCAACGAAGTTTTACTCTGTATGCTACCTACGAAACTAAATACTAGCGAAATATAAGTGTCCTAGGGTCTAATGGCAAAAACAATTGTGATTGATAGAAAAATATCGGGACTTTATGATCTTTATAATCTACTAAAAGTTTGAGTAATTTCATATTGAAAGCACAAGCAATACAACTGAATAAAGCGAGTACACAAGGTGTCTGGTAGTAACTGTAAACTGTTTCTGTATACCAAGCTATTTAAACCTATAACAATGCTATTGTTCAAAACCCCTTTGTTAAGCACCAACCCTGAATACTTCCCTTTCACACAAAATGCAGCATAGCAGACATTGGAACAAACTTGTCGCAAAAACTGTTTAGCGATAGCTTGCCAAGGCTTTACTGCAGGCCTCTCATTTGCTGGCTGTACCGGGGACCGTGACGCCCATGATTCGCAAATTTGAGCTAATCCGCGAGTTAACCGCATCAGGGAAACGGCAAAAATCTGCAAGCTAAGCGAGTTTTGCGATTCGCAAAACTTTATCGAATCCATCATGCTTGCGAATGATGGAAACAGCACTTGCGAATGATGTGCATTTAAATACCACGCCAGCTATTCAATTTTAAACATTTTCAAGACTTCCGTAGTCCTTTCTTGATCGAGTTTCAAGTGTTTGCGTCGCCAATTATTAACTTATAGCGTACAATTCCTTACCTTTTTTCTACAAGGCGCTGGAGTCAATCCGCATCATGCAGATTAATTCGCACAATGACGCAACATGCGCACAGCTCCAAACCCGCATGCCCATCATGGAAACATAGTGGAATGTCTTCACTCTTCAACAACTAGCTAATTGATATGCAGTGACTAGCAATATGAGCCACTGATTAGACGCCACAAAATAATATGCAAAAAAGTAATTTTTCAACCACAAGGGAGCATTCGCAATTTTTGCTGAAATCTTCACCTGAAACAAGAGCCTAGTTCGTCCGTTCCTCTATCTGAAACCACGACTGGAGGTTAAAAAAAGATTGTATTGCACGGAATACGAACTCAGCCATTCGACCCGGTCAATGCGCCAGCCATTAGCGTCATAGAATAATTGTATGTATAGTTATTACACCTAACGATCTGTTACAGCACATCCGACTGCGCGGGTACTAGTTTAAAACAATTGCTAAACCCGGTGAAAAAGATGCGATTGAGATCATGTATATTAACGCATTACTTATTAATAAACATATTTTTCAGGTTATGCTAGTATGTTCCATCAACGATGTTTAAGCGATATAGTAGTCACATATAGACCTAACGAGAAAACTTGTGGGTGTTTGAAGTATAACCATCGCGCATGATCAGCGGGGGAGTGAAAAGAGCATTAGAGAACTCAGTCTAATCCATGCAAAAACAACTAAAATCAGACATTTTCATAAATTTACCATGCATCCGGATTGCAAAAGTTTGTTAGATTATGAAAATGAAATGCCATGATTGTACATCAGTCAGTGCTGTTTCAACATAACTCACTTTCCAATCAATACAACGTGCATCAGAAGTGCCAATATCCGTATGATGACAAAATTCATCTTTTAAATAACATCAAGTCATGAGACTTAGTGTATATCAGCAAGATATTACATCAAGAAAACAATACAATTACTTTAAATCCAATCATAAAAACTCAAAAGAACCTTGTATAGGCGATAATCTATTTAGAGAACTTATACCAAATTTTTGTAGATTTTATAGATTATCGTTATTTTTTAATATTTCGGTTTGTTTTAGACATTTGAGGTGATCAGACTGCCAGGATGTTTCTAGATTGAAATCGATAAAACCTGGTCGCAATTAAAACGCTCAGAAGAAAGTGACGTCACTAGTTGCTATTGTTGATATCGGCCGGCTATCGCGTTCAATTTTGAGCGTTCTATTCTGCCGACTATTTGCAAAGATCACCTCAAACACAAAAAACAATCGCAAATGATAGAAAAATACCATCAGACAAAACCTACTAAAATTCTGCGCAAATTCATTCTTAATGTCACTACTAATAGTGAAAATGGCTGTATGCCAGATATATTAGCTTATAATAAAATATAGCATAATATAGTATATATAAAAACTATATAGTAGAAATACGAAAAGTAAATATGAATAAAATGCAAATATCTATGAACAACAAGTACACAAGCTACTATAATACACAGATGCTCCCCAACTTACGAACGAGATACGTTCCGGACAGTCGTTCATTTAAGCAAATTTGTTCGTCAACTGTCTCAGACTATAACTTGTGCAGTGCGCATCGGCTAAATCATTATTATTTTGGCAAAGTTTTTTAGATTAGCAAAGTGTGAAATTCTTGCTCGACTAAAAAAATGTTCAAACGCTAGCCTAATATCAACTAGCTCAACAGTGTGGAAAGAGGTGAGGTCAGCAGGTACTGTAGAAGGTATTGAACAGCCAGAAAAAGATAAAATCATTCCATATGAAAGCAACAATCAGAACACAAAATGCCGAGCAAATGATGCAAATTTTTTTGTTTCAAAAATTTTAATTGTTGTTTCTGCATGTGGTATAATTATGGTTTGTTTATGTCACTTGTTCTTGAATCTATTTTTGTAACACCTGATAGATTATTATACAACTTATAAGCTTGCAGGTTTTTAGGATATTATTTGATAGCATCATTGTGATTATATAAACACGGCTTACAATAGATCGACCGCTTACAATGGATTGACGTTCATAACTCCTTTTCTATTGCACATATAAAGCCAGTTTGGCTGCAAACTGTAGCAAATGTATCGATGAGTGTAATGAGCTTGTATGCAACCTTGTTATATATATATATAACAATATCTATGAACCACATAGATATATATATATATATGTATATATATATATGTATATATATATATATATATATATATATATATATATATATATATATATATATATATATATATATATAGACAAAGTGGATGCTGCACAGTTCGTTACAGAGAAACTATTAGTAATAAAATGTTTAACTTATAGAGTGAAGTACCACTTATACATATTTTATATATATATATTTATATATATATATATGTAGTTATAAAGGGTTATACGGTAGCACCTGTACATACAACTGTTCATATCTACCCTTGTTCATTGCACGAATGTTTGTATGTAGGGTAGCATCTGTATGTAGACAGGAGACAGAATATAAATCTATAGGGATAACGAATGTAATTAACCTAATATATTGCAACTGTTTTTTTTCCATTCAGACCTGGCCATTATTAAGTTGGTTATGGTGTTTTTAATAAATAATATATATTGGTAGAAGAGCCATATAATTAAACTTTTAAAATAAATTTAGATACTTACTGTTTAAATACTCAAATCATATCTTCAAACTGCCTGACCAAAAATCATTAAATGTTATACCAGACACCAACACCTTACCAATTTGCATTATATAACAATGCTATGTAAAGAGAGTTTTTTCTTTCGGTATACATAATTTACTTTACTACTTTTTGTTTCTGTTTTTGTTTCATGATATAATTTGATTTAAATGGCATTGACTGGTGTAAATAAAGGTAATATGTATCAATATGGCAAGTAAGTTATAGACGCATTATTATATACCGTAACTTCCGGATTATAAGTTGACCCGGCGTATAAGTTGACCCGGCGTATATGTTGACCCGGCTTATAAGTTGACCCGGCGTATAAGTTGACCCGGCGTATATGTTGACCCGGCGAATAAGTTGACCCGGCGAATAAGTTGGTCCAGCGTATAAGTTGACCCAGCGTATAAGTTGACCCAGCGTATAAGTAAAAGTGTAAATTTTGGTTTAAAAATCTTGGTTTTGCCACGTACATGCCATATTAATTGAGCCCCCTTCTCTGGGTCATATCGTTTGATCCCTAATAGTTCAGTCGGCATTAGAGGGGGGCGATGCGTAGCTGAGGAAATGGTATTCAAAAACGCCATCAGCGAAAACCCAAATGGTTTTTTGTGTTGTTGGCAATACATATAACAATTAACAAAAAACGAGAGACGATAGTTCTAGTGAAGATCACGAGGCATGAAAAACAAAACTTCGCCCTCGTATTGGCTCGCTATGCTAATACAACAAAACTACCACCTTCGATAATATGTGAGTTTTTAACAGAAAAGCCATGCTGTAAGGCAGATTTCTGTCGGGAATAATGATTCATGTACAAGAAAACAAATGGATGGACGATAGTAGATGTGACAAATGGAGTACCGAAATGTGGGTTTGTGGGCAAATACTACGGAAAAATCCCCCTTCTCGAAAATCCTAGCGATGACAATTTGGATAGTGAAGAATGGAACTTTGTGTTTGATCCATCTTATGTTGAGTACTTTAACTAGTATTTTACAACTAAATCATATCATAAACTTTTGATTTGCGATGTTCTTTGAAGTTGAATTTTATTAGAATTCATGCCATGAAAAACGTGACCGCCGTATGAATCGATGGATTTTTTAGATTTAAATGTGGTATCAAATTATTGACTTATACGCCGTAATTTACAGTATGTCTCAGACATCGATGAAAAGACTCTTAGCACGCGTCCACCGAGTGATCACCTCTAACAGCGATAAAATACTGTCCCAGGCAACTATATTTGAACTGTGAGATAATGTAGTAGATAGTGTGGCTAGAGTCACAGCTCTTGAGAATTCAAGCACAGCTGTTTGAGTTATTACTATTTGCTCAATAGTACAGTGATACTTCAACTTACGAGTGCTCCAACGTACGAGAAACTTGAGATACGAGCCAGCTTTTAAGCGCGTTTTAGCACTAACATACGAGCCATGTTTGAGATACGAGCACTTGAGCCAGTTGCCAAGTATGCCGAAGGTGTTTTATGAGAACAGCATCACTCTGTATTTTTCAACTGCTCAGGTTATACTGTTGTACCGTGTTATTGTGCACGATTTTCTGTGCAGAATTATGTGAATTAAACATACTGTGCGTAGACCAAAAGTTTGCCAGTAAAATGAAAGATAATACAAAGAAAAAGCAAATGATAACAATTGATATTAAACGGAAAAATATTGAAAAATATGCGAAATGTGTATGCGTGATTGAGCTAGCTCGGCAACATGACAGAAATACAGAAATTCATAATTATCAAACAGAAGGATTATATTCAGGGCATTTAGTTCGCAAAAGGACTAACCATAGTTTCTAAACGGTGTCGCGATCTTCACGACCGCTGATGGCATTGGACAAACAATTGGCCGGTGACAGCGTAACTGAAATGATGCTATGTGAAAAGGCCGGCGCTATTTATACAAACTGTTTAATAGACATTCGGACAAGCTGGCTAGTGGTCATGCATTAACCATTTGTGACGACACCTGTGTTCGTCCTAATCGCAACATGTTGCAAGGGCGACAAAGGCAAACGTCCTTAGTTAGGTTTATCTTAAAACGGCCAGCTAGACGTGAAAGCGAAAAAAGGAAAAATTTCTCGCTAACCAGCGAGAAACTTCAAACTATGAACGCCGAAGAAATATTAATTACGTTTAGTTGAAAATGAAAGTTTGCTTTAAGGTTTGCTTCTAAGTTTGTCTTTTAACACTTTGATAAAATCCAAATTTATCAAAGTCAAATGTTGTAACGAAGGATAACTTATATCTCCCTCCCTGGCAAATACGAGTGTTAACTGCTATTGTATGTATATTTAATTTTACATTTTAATTAATCACATTTTCTTGCATTATTTTTTATTTGTTGCTTTTTGAAAGCATGTAGTACGTAAGGACAATAACCAACATGTTCTTTCTGTTACAATATCTTGTTTTGAGTGTTTTATTTGCTTTTTTTAGAGTATGGAAACCAATAAATATATATTTAATTGTTCTATATATAAATAAATTGCACCAACATGCGAGTAAATTGACATACGAGCTCAGTCTCGGAACGCATTAAGCTCGTAAGTTGAAGTATGACTGTAATGCTCTTAAGCATTACTATCGCTCAAGTAATAGTAAAACTCAAGTATACTCGAGTATTACGTTGAATTATTGCAATATTATAATTTTCAATACCTGAAAATTATCTTGAAAATTTTCAAGATAATTTTCAATACTGTTTGAGTTATTGCTATTACCCTACAGGATGAATTTATTCGCGGAGTTACGTTTCGCGCAAATTGCCTTTTTCATGCATATCCGTGAATTAATTTATTCGCGGGTGAACACAATCACTCTCTATGAAGAGTTAACTCTATTGCGGCTAGCAATAGAGTTAACTCTTCGCATGCGCACACCGCGTGTTTCGGTTCCTATTTAGCTTACAACTACGAGTCGATCATGCTAAGCTATAAATTCCTTGCCGCGTTCAGAGGTTTTCATGAATATTCATCGATTTGGAGGCCTTTGATGAATCAGCAACTTGTGGTAAGTAATAAGCTTTTTCAAAACCATTTACTAAATTAATAATTGAATCTACTTCGGTTCTTCGGCAAAACGCAAATTTATTTTTTCCATCCCTAGCGCTTCGTTATTTGTTTTAGTGTGAGAGAGATTTTCCTCATACACGGAGGCACAATGACTGCAAGGGTGGTAGATGTTATTCCTAGAAGATCACCAATCATTCAGGGAGGTCTTGAAATTGAGGTAGAAGTGACCGCAGCTGCTAACGAGGAGAATATATCTGTTTTAAAAAGGAACAAAAACGCCTTTACGAGCACAAATCTTTGGCCAACCGGCAGAACTTTGCAATAGTAAGCCACGAGGAGAGTTCTGATGATAACTCCCTTACCAGTCATGCAGTAGCGAGAGAATCGCCTTTAACATCTACCCAAGACAGTGACAGCGATATAAAGCTGCTATTACCAAAATAACTAGTCAGAGAGCACCATTACACGCTAGTATTTACTTATCAAGAGTATCAGTTTAATTTTATTGTCAGACTATCGCCATATGGGCTAAACTGTTTTTATTTACTCCATTCATCGTTTGTAGAACTTTATTTGTATTAGAAAGATTGTATTTGTACACTCAAGTTCGTAATAAATTATAATATATCTATACATGAAATAGAATATATAACATAACCATGTTTGCTGCAGCGATATCAAGGAGTTGTTGTTGATGAAGGATCTAGGTTAGCCTGGGCATGGCTCTCGTGGGGGATTGGGAGAGAGAGCCTGGGACACATAGCAAAAAAAAGGTAAGATAACTTCAGCAAAACGAGCGACATATGTTACATATGACGCTCAGACTGATACTAATGAAAGCATGTCGATCTCACGATGTATTAGATGTGGCGCGTTTAAAAGCCTATCGTCACGGTAACGTGACTTGATCTAGTGAAAGGCCCTATGTTTTTGATAGACTGGGTAGTTATGCAATACCCCGTTTAATAACAAAACGATAAGAACCATAGGTTACTATTCTTTTGCGTTTTCATGTTTGCGGTTTCATTTCATTTACTGATAAAAATGGAGCGATTCAAAATCATCTATCAAAGCTAGGCATAGTCACGCTGAGACCAAAACAGTCTCAAGCTTTACAACATATTATCGTAGGTTTTGACTAATTTATAGTTCTTCCTACTGGCTTCGGAAAGAGTATTTGCTTTCAGATGGCACTGTTTTGCAGTGGTAGGTCCTAGTTGTTCATAATAACTGTCGCGAGTAATCACAATACCCGCGAGTAAAATAAAACTGAGATTACTTTTTACTAGATAAACTTTTCTTTACTAGCAGCGTGTAATTCATTTTTGTTGTTCTATTGCTATTCGTTTGTATTGTTATTGTGAAAATGTTTTATTCAATTGATTTAATTTTTGATTATAATTAAATCAAAACCTAATTAATTAAACATTTGAAATAATATAACTCCCGTGATTGATTTATTATGCAACCAACATTTCATACTTACCAACCAGCGTTTGTTTGCTGCCAATTCAGATTAAAAATAATACATCATACTCGCGGAGATCATAAAAAAGACCGTCACATGATACTCCTTCGGAAATAACGATTGTGATATTAGCGACTGCAGAAGTCGACTTTTAGAATTGTCTTCCTCGCGTGTTGCTATGTGTCCCAGGCTCTCTCTCTCCCAATCCCCCACGAGAGCCATGCTCAGGCTAGGTCTAGGTTAACTGGTTGCTTCTCTGCCAATATTCCTGCCTTGGTGAATATTACTACTTGTCTCTAGTTTTGGTAATCGGAATAGGTTCTGTTTCATTCTCAATCTGCAGTAAACACAAAAAAGAAAAATATTAATTAGTGTAAAGGAAGTACAAAAACAATAGCTGAAGTATTTAATGAAAGCGATTAGTTTTTAAACAAATGAATTAACTAACGCAGTTAATTATGGAAAAACGTATCTGCACTGCGAATCAAATACATACCATAATGTCCAGATCAGAATTATTATCGTCCTCAACTTTGGTATTAGAGGTTGATGGAGTTGATTTCAATGTAAAAAGACTAGGAGAGATTTTTGTGACGACGAAGCCATGCCGAATAACTTGTGAAAACCTTGAATAATTTTGTGAAGAAGTTTGATGCATTGGCAATGTGGTTAATTTGAAGCCCCAGCGATGATTTTTAAAAAAGTTTTAGAACTCGGCTACGTTTAGTACTTCTGCCTAGTGGCTATTTTTGCGATGACGCCATTTTGCATATCTTGCGACAACCTAGAATAATTTTGTAAAGAAATGTGATGCATTGGCAATGGGGTTAACTCGAAGCCCCGGCGATGATTTTAAAAAGGTTTTGGAACTCAGCTACGTTTAGTATTTATGCCTAGCGACTAGTTTTAATTTGAGGCAGTAGTTATTCTCCCTTGTGATTAAAAATAGAACTAATAATTCGCGGAATTTAATAATTCGCAGAATTGCCTGTTCGCAAAATCGCGAATTTTTATATCCATCGGATATTTTCATCCTGTAGGGTATTACTAATCATGAAAACCTCATACAATATGTTTTCATGACACATATCATGCGAATTTGGAGTTGTGTTACCGTGGGAATTAAATGTTTCTATGGACATTCACATGATGCAGATTGACTCCGGTGCCCTGTTGAAAAAGGTAAGGATATGGATGCTATAAGCTAATAATTAGCGACGCACGTGTTATCGACGCAAACACATGAAATTCGATCGAGAAAGGACGAACGGAAGTATTGACAGCGTTTAAAATTGAATAGCTGACGCGTAATTTCAATGCCCATCATTCGCAACTGCTGTTTCCATCATATGCAAGCATGATGGATTTGATAGTTTTGCAAATCGCAAAACTCGCTTAGCTTGCGGATTTATGCTGTTACCACGATGCTGTCAACTTGCGGATTGGGTCAAATTTGCGCGTAATGCGTGTCATGGAAACATAGTGATAGTTGGCCTTAAAACTGCCACTGTTTCTCTTGCCCTCCCCCTCGGGAGAGACAACAACGTATACATTTATCTTTATTATACAGACAGGCACCCTGGCAATTTAGTTTGCAATGAGAGATTGTTATGCATGTTGATAAAACACAAGGAATAAGTAGCCGCACAAGTATTCAGAAATACTTGAGGGTGATAGGTTGCTGCAGGTGTTACAGTGTCGGTATACCAAGCTGAATGTCACGAGTTATATCTATATAACTTACATCCTAACCTTTTTAGGTATATGTAAAGACATGTTATGGTTTTACTTTATTTTAGCCATACAAAATATTTTTGATTATTTCTCCTTTGCAGATAGACCTTGCTTTCTAAAATATGAAGAGATGTGAATTGACATTTAAGGGATGCGCTCTCCTGTTACTTATCATAAAAACACCGTAGCATAAACCATGAAGTGAAAAATAAAAGAAAAGTTGTACAAATCCATAATACTACAGTTACTGTACAGACATTTAATTAAAAAGTCAAGTTCCTTTTTGAAGGGCCCAAGAAGTGAGTTTGAGAAGATTAAAACAGATTATCAATTTAGGCCAACATGATGTATTTTACCGTTTGTATAAGGTTGAGTCACTATAGCGTAAATGCTCTCGGAACAGATTATTTTTGTTGTAGAAGCGTCTACTTTATTAATCTTAGACTTTGAGGTATAGCCTCTTTCGATATTCAGGCTATGCATGTACAAAACTACAAAGATTGAACCATTGAAAGGAAGCTTGCTATATTGTTTATCCATCAATAGATGAGGTCTATCTAGGAAGGTTATTTAAAAGACATGTGTCAAACGCACGGCCGCAGGCCACATCCGGCCCACCTTGTAATCATATCTAGCCCGCAAGATTATTTTATATTATTGTTATTCGTGGCCCATCGATGTGGAGCATCGATGACATAATACTGCACAGAACTACAGATCCCATAATGCAATGCTTCAGCTGCCTTGCTGCGTACTTATCGCGTCAATTTAACCCGAAGTTTGTTTCAGAGTGATATTCCTGTCTGTTTTTATCCATATTTATGTTTAAAAAATATTTAGTTTTAGCGCATTCAATAAACGTTTATCCTGTTCGGCCCGTGACCTAGATCGTGTTTGGAAATTTGGCCCCTCATACAATTGAGTTTGACATCTCTGAAGTTTAAAGGAATAAAACGGTAATCTTGTAAAAGTTTACCTGATGAGAGTGATACACCTATGTATGTTGGATTGCATTATGTCATGTCGACAGAGAGAGACAGTAACTACCAATAATAAAAAGTTATTTAAAACAGTCCCAAATCTAGCCCAAAACCTAAGAACAACAGAAATTGTCAACCAAGAGGGATAACTAACCAGCATAGGTTAATGGTAATGTAAATATGCCAGACAACTCGGTCTTTAATCAACACAATTGGCATAACAATCAAATAGAACCTATATAACTTAGTGATTTCTCTGACTTCGAAAATGCATCTGCAATTACTTTTTCGAAAAGGGAACCATATATGACAAAATAAGTATTTTTTCTATATGGATGCATGTACATATAAAATTGCTAACAAAGACTATGTAATAACTTTGTTATATTATAGAAAAACTTTGGTGACCGAGATCGCAGCCACCCATACACCGAGGCTTAAAGGTAAACATGGTCAACAGCGGCCAAATGAAATTGACTTCTTATACTCATAGTTTTGAAAGGTATGAGAAACACAGAGGTCTTTTACCCGATGGTGACAGATGAAGTTGACATAAAATATGAATTGTTAATTCTCATCAGCAGATTATAGATGCGTACTCAACACCTATTCAAAACCTGCCTAAATCAACGCTGAATTCAATCAACACAAACATGGTGGTATAGACTATAGAAACTCTTTTATTCAAGCAGACGCAAAACGGCTAAGTATGTGGCGTGACAAATTCTGCGGAAACCCATTGACCAGATCATGGTGGTTGGCTTTTATGGCTATTGCAAAACACTAAGTCACTTGTGGCCTGAAACAATGCATGAAATCGTTGAAGGTCATGCAAAGTTCTCCATTTTTATGCCCAACTAATTGATTATACAGTATTGGTTTACATAGGTAATTTATAAGCTTATTCACTCACCGCTGATATGAATTTTCATTTTGGTAAAATTGAAATCAATGAAAAGAGAAAAGGAAATAGCTCAACCATTGATAGTTTAACAACAGAGAAATGCTTTCTGCAAGTTGGTAGACATGATCTGTTTATTCGTGAATGCTGATTTAGAATAAAATTTTCCATGCATGTTTGCTACCCTATTCGCCGAGACAGTTTGGTGTGCCAATTCATTGCAAACTACGGGTGGGGCAATAAGAATAATGGCTTATCATGAACTTCAATTCAGGCGAATGGATAGCTTTTAACATACCAGCAGATATCTGCAAGTTTTATCTAAAGTCAACAAACAGAGAATGATATGTACAAGTTCAAAAAAGAGTGTGAAGGATAGTAAAAGTTCTCATATGAGACAATTTTCGAGACTATGCCAGTAAACTTTTTCGCGGCAGAGCTCTGGGGAAATCCTATAAACACCAACCAATGTCTGTCTCACCATGGCAAACAATAGCCCATTCGAAAGCCAAGACTCTGATGTATTGAAATATATAATAAAAAAATTATGTAATTTATGTGCTTTAAGCAGTACAAAGCAGATCAGAACTCGTGTGACCTTGTAATGTTTTACCTGTGTAGTTGAGCTCCATTCCACAACGGCATTCAACAAAAATGCTCAATGTCATGCTTTTTGGTTTCATCTATCTATTTTTGCTTTGTTGCACAGTCAACTACATGTACATGTATATCATGGTATGAGGGATGCTTGGGTTGCTCTAACAGACGCATTAGCAGGTGCCATCAATTAGGAAATTATTACATAACCAGAAAAACTATTTAATTATAAGAGAGTTAGGTGAACGAATGAAATGGAGCAATTTTTATCGTAAGTGTATACAGGTATTACATAGTGCCATTACATTTATTTGATGGCAGAATTCCGACTGGTTAATCAGTATTACGAATAAAAATGGTAAAACGGCTTGCAAACGAAAACTAATGGTACATACTGTTTAACCTATTCTGGCGGATAGACCCATTAACTGCTGACTAAGTGACTAGAAAATTTTCTTCTCAGGTTGCAAAATTAGTGTGGCACACCACGATGGATCAGCCCATGCAATTAATATGACAAAGGTACTTCAACGAAATCACTTCATCCACACAAAAAAGGGTGATCTAATAACACAGGGTATGGACTTCTATGGAGCGATAACCATCTTGCCTCAACGTATGCAATGCAAAAACGTCTGTCACAAAACATAAATTCTGTATGCAAATCAATGGATAAACGGCCATTTGGACAAACTCTGGTCTTAAGGGAAACATTTTTTATTTTCTACTAGGCAGACCGCATGTAATGACTATCCACTATGATATTGTTTTCATTTCAGTTCATTTCGCATTGCTGTTTCAACAGCAATGCGATACTTTAAAATCACTATAAAATCAATTTGTGAAGTGTTTGATGACCAACTTTATATATTATGATCAATTAAATTTAAATCGTGATGACCAACTCATTTGGTCTTCATAATTTTGTGAATAATCTGGAATAGTGTTGTCTCAACATCATTCCAGAAAAATGAGATGTAAATGCAAAAAACTGAGAGAAACTGGCAAACTTTGCTTCAAAAAATATTTGGTTAGCATTGCCTAATTTTACGCGTCAACTGACTTTTACATAATATATTGTTGCCAATATTATTTTATTGGCGATAATTTCATTTTAAACATGTGTTTCCCAAATTGAGTCATACAAAATCATAAAACAAAAAGGGCAACAGTAAGCCGATGAAATCAAATAAATTGTTTTATTCTATTGGCTAAAATATAATAAACCAGCACGTTATGAGACAAAGACAGAGACCCAAATTTTGCTTCGGAAAAAGACGCAAAGAAATATAAGCCTAGTAAAACTTGCCAGGGAAGATCAAAAATTGTTTCTCTGTACATATTTTACCTGATTCGTTTCATTCTATATGAAAATATAATACAATGAGAAACTTACCAAATAATCGCCTGTTTTACAAGATGGTTATTAAGTGGATGGCTCACATCTCTACCAAAACGTAATACAACAAAACGGAGGCTGTAGATAATTAGACCAAAACGTGAGTAACAATTGTGTCAAGTGATTTCGCTTAAATGTTGGACATACCGAGGGTAATAGACCACTTTGACGAATATTGAGTTTTTACAAAAATCACAGCAGTGGGCATGCTTTTGAACATGAAATACTAGTCTAGAAACACCAGAAAAATCAGTGTGTCAGTTTGAGATAAAACATCCCGCCTGTGAATACTCTTGCCGGCTAGATAAGGATGACGTTGCGTTTGTGGCACGTTGTAACAAGCCTAGCCATTTTAAAAGTTCATCTCTGGCTGTCTACGTGCAAGATATCAAATGACAATCATTAGCGTTATATATTCTAAAAGAAACTCTAGTGATTTGCTCAGCTACAGCGAGTTCAGGCATTCAAGGGAGAGCCTCATCTGACTGAGTGGAATAATAAAGAATATAGGCAAAAGAGTAATAAGAAACATACCATTCCTAGTCAGGCAGATCTAGCAAGCCAAGTGATGAACTAAAACTGATTTTGGATACGCTAGTAGGGTAAGATGACTCAGAGAAACCACACAAAAAATATGAAACCAACTGATTTGGTCAGTGCAATTTGTAAGCTAAGTTATGTAGTTATGATAATTGGAAATATATAGTTTTTATACCACTGAGAGATTTTTCTCATAACTGTAAGTAACCAATGCGGTGAGCTCATAAATACAACCTCCTGCAGGCAGGATGATATTGAAGGTGAACTAGAAGCATTTTAAAATGACCTTCACCTTCAACAATATCATTATAATATTTCCCTTTTTATCAATAATCTTGATGCTGGAAGAACAAAAAATCAGTTTTAAAAATAAAAACACTCTCTATGCAACCTCTGAGCTGTCACATGAGCAGGTCATTTTGTCGGCACAACATAGACATATGATATACGATGTCAACGTCTACCACGATTAGCCAATGTATGAAGCGCTTGCGTTGGCCACCATTTCAATAAATTTTTCCTATCTAGTCGTCATGCTACATCATTTTGGTTCCCCAACATAGCAATAATTACAACACAAGGTCAAAGCAGATTGCACAAATACCGAAAAAGTCTGTTCACATTTATGAACTATGAACATATGAACTGTCCGTTCGCTTGATCTAAGCATTTAAGCGTTTGTTGATTTTAATCATAAAACATCCTGGCAGTCGGATCACCTCAAATATCAAAAATCATCACAAATAATAGAAAAATACTGATATTTCTGATAAGATCTACTAAAATTTGGTGTAAGTTCCTCTTTAAATCAATGTACTCTTCAGACGATACAAAATAATTACCAGGTCCATACAACCAATCGTGGTCACCAAAATGTATATACATATAACATGTGTATGAGAACCCGCTACTCGCCAAACCGCAGCAGAGCATAATAGAACCTCCAACAGTACAAAAATAAAGATATTTATTTTTGTGTTTGTATTTTGCTTAGTGCGTTCAGCTTTTGCAGCCCTCATAACAATATAAATTGACTCCTATGGCCATGAGGAGACTTTAACGGGTCTGCTCTATTGACTATTTAGAAAGACAGGCTTGAACAGCAAGTGATTATAATCTTATAGTCAGCATATAGGGCAAAATAAAATATGTTGCTTGAAACAACAAACACTAGTCATAATCAATAGCACAAAACGAAAACTAGAATTGTTCAACAAATCCAAGTAAACAAATCAATGACGAGGCAAATGAAAAGATGCAGTGGCCTAGGGTCAGGTTTGTATTATTAGTATTAACACTAACCCAGATAATGCAACTCAGATATAGTAGTTTCACACTAGCGTATAGGCTACACTAGCAATATCACACAGTAATTAGTTATGACTGCAAACTAACAAAGTACATAGAATGCATTCAGGTTGAAACTTTCGACTATCAAGGATATAAAGAGCAATCAGCATGACTACAAATCAATCAGACAATGCATTGATGGCCAAATGGCAATGAGCCATTCTAAAAACGCTCGCATATTTCAGTAAAAGGTGTCAATTTTTGTGCAGAGATCCATCGTTAAATGAAAACTGGTGAAAATATAGTGAGGTGTGATAGAGTAAATAGAAGATGACAAAAATAAAAAATAGCACAAAAATAAAGTTAAAAATTAATTAAAATTTGGGGAAGAACTGTCATATGGCCATACCTTGTCAAGCGTCATCTGCAATCTATAATGATCTGTATGGATAATTTATTACAAATTGCTGCTTCTACTAAAGTGTACTTCAATCCAACAACAACTGAAAGGATTGTTGATATAATTTGTTATTATTATTATTATTATTATTATTATCATCATCATTTTAGCAATAAGAACGGCGATGCTGTTTCGTACTTGTTTTTTGAAGCATTTTAGCGATGTTCATAATAGTTTATTTCGATAAAAAATGTTCTGCATTAATAAAGTCCAGTTGATTAGCTTCCCTTTGTGTACGTTTGCACGTATTTTTACATTTACGTAGCTAGTAACTTTAACGTCATTCGTAATTTTCAAAATCTGAAGGGCATGACTCCATAAACGCATCACCCATTACATACGCAGAAGATTTTACAGAATAATAATTTTTGCATTTAATTAACGACAAAAGCTTTTGCCAGAAAGCTAGATTTTTAAAGTTTAGCGAAGTTTGTTTGAGTAAAACCTGAACGGAAAGTTAACTTTCGGCTACAAGTGTTATCTAATATTTTAAGATTCTATCATATGTATAGCTGCCAAACTTATGTTCAGCTAACTTTAGCATTTGTAACACTCAACTCAGTAGCTTTAACTCTAATTCTTTCGGAAATATTTAATTTAATATTATTTTTGTGTTATGTGGTGCAGCAAATTCAGTGCATACTTTTAAGAACGAACCATTCAAAGGAAAGTCAATTATTAGAACGTGCTATCTAAATATCACTCTAACTAAAACTGTGTGAAGCTAAAGTTTTCCACGAACTGATACTTTTGCCGATAAATTAAAAAAATAGAAACTAAACTAGCAAACGCTAACAGATTACTTGTGACGCGATTTTGGCGAAAAATCAAATTGCATTTTTAATAAAACGTAAGCAACATCATAAACTAATAGAAACTTATGTATTGTGTGCAAACTGCATACCTTATCCAAACACCTTGCAGCACGGTCAGCAATTTGGTCGTGGTTGTTGTTGTTATCAAACGTTGACCTGCTAGGGAATAGCGTAAGAATTTCTAAAACACGCCTCTTGCGGTGGTCGAAATCGGTGAACCAACCTGAGCAAGCCAAAGATTCATTGCAATTCGCGGCTAAATAGCTTCCGAGGCATAAAAAAGTCCATGTAACTGGCAGAAGTCATTCCTGATAACTTTATGAACTCAATAGATAATCTCGAAAACCCGCTACACGAATTGTCTACTTTGTTCAACTTTAAAGGATCCGTTTGATTAGATGACCTATCAAAAGGAATAGATAACTCCTAATTTCTATTATTTTCCTGTTTTGCTTTCATCTGTGAGATTGATCATAAATTTATCAGTACAAAAATACTTTTCAATTTTATTTATTTTAGATTACTTGAAATAAAGTTATTTTCAACATCAAGATAACATTAGGTATGGCTGCTCACATACTTGAAACTAAAGGCCGTATGGCACTTTCAACCAAATATCCTTACTGTAGCTAAAAAAAAGAGCTCATGACAAGCCAACATCTATTTCCCTTTTTTACCCGTTTTCCTTCTTTTTTACTTTTCGTCTTAATTGTTTTTTATTTTCCCTACTCTCTTTTTTGACTCTTTATTCTCTAATACCTCATCTTTCTTCCATCTTTGAATTGTATGGAATAAATGGTGTTTTGTTCTAACATTGACATATATTGCACTCAACTACAGTCAGTGTGTGCGCAAAAATAATTTCTGACGTTTTAGTGGTTTAGTAACTAATTTATTTGTGAGCTAATCTTGCAGTTGTTTTTCTAAATACATTTGTATCTTTTTGTCATTTTTAGTTTTAATTATGATCATAATCATAAGATATTTTTCTATAATTTTTTTATAATTTCGAAATAATATTGGAAATTTTTTACCAACTCATTTTTGGTGTTCAAACTGTTGTGAGTAACTATTCAAAGTTCAGTAGAGTTGATGTATTTAATAAAGTAAGTTTCTATGAAATGCATTTGATTCTGCTTGCTTTTAACCCAAGTATTCTTTACTTCAACAGAATTATCTTAACAATTTGGCAACAAACAAATACATGTACAATACATACAATTACTTGCTTAAAAATTTCATCATACACTAATAAAATAATAGTCATAAAATCATGGTCTATGTCACAAGTTTGATGAACGATTTGGTTGATACATTGATACATAGACTGATAAAAACATGGCTATGATTCAACATTGTGTTAGCAAAGTTCAACAAAAATTATTTCAACAGAAACTAGATAAACACAATTACATGTAGATCGATACAGTTTTGATAAATTATCTGGTCAAAAACATCTTGCTTATGGAAAAACTTAACCCTTAAAGATCAACTCAATTATGCCTAAAAATAACTGCATAGTTTAAAGGCCAACCAACAACTAGCAAATTGGCAGACACAAACAGTTATTTTATTTATTTTTGGTATTGGCCTTGACACACAATTTGCAAACTCCCACAGTCAGTATGTCAGTGTTTATCAAAATATTGAAAATGGACGTGTGAGATTTCTCGATGAGTGAAGATGTATTGTGAGATAAAATGAGAGAAAAAGTGAAATGTATCGATTTATGACTTTACGCTTTACTAAGCACGATCTTTGAAAAAAATTTTGAATACTTTTTTGTAAATTTTTATAAGCAAGTCTGATTGCATGTAAAATGCATGAGCTCATTTTTATTCAAATAGCTTGTAAATACCAGATTTTGTCGTTTCATTTTACTAGACTCTACTTGAATATTGCGTAGCGATCAGGAGACTGAAGGACAGACGGGCGAACTACTCAGAGCTGAGAGCTAAGAGCAACAAAACAGAAAATGCTTGCAAATTAATGACTAGTTTTAATCTATATGCTGTTGATACGCGAAACAAACTAAAGATTTAAACCTAAAAGTTAATTTGATGTACAATATAATCAAAATAGCAAGGGCATCATTTGCATTAATTGTGCATTTACATTGTATAAACGCTAGAACACTGTGAAGAACTATACCAAGGTACCTATTTTCTTAATTGCTTAGTTTTGAAAAAGAGCTAGTAGTAAACTTAAAAATTTAATTCCCTTTCTCAGATCATTTTAATAAATAATACTATCCTTTAACTAATTTGTGCTAAATTGCAAAAGAATTAGCGAAGTTTTTAAAGGAGGCTAATTATTCTGTAGCTGTATAACGATGTTACTTAAATAAGCTCAAAGCATACATTTGAAAAACAATGTACAAATATACCGCATTTAAAGTTTGCATCAAAACTTAAGCTGTTCCCAAATAGACTTATCCTGCCCTTTATTCGTTTCCCTAACAAAATCCAGGTTAACAAAGGGGCTTCTTGTATGTTAACACTTTAAAACATAACCTTGTATATATAACCAAGTGCCCGATCCTAGATCGTATAACAGTTTTCCATTGACTGTAAAAACCCTTAGACTAGCACCATTTCTTTAAAACTGAAGATGATTTTAAAACTCAAGCTTGTAGAACTCAGTATAAAACAAACATCAAATATAGTGAATAGTTTCTTGTTACTCTTTCAAATAAGTATTGTTTTAGAGATACATGTAACTAAAAAAACACAATGATTGCTATATACTGTGTCTAAACACAATGATTGCTATATACTGTGTCTAAACACAATGATTGCTATATACTGTGTCTAAACACAATGATTGCTATATACTGTGTCTAAACACAATGATTGCTATATACTGTGTCTAAACACAATGATTGCTATATACTGTGTCTAAACATAATGATTGCTATATACTGTGTCTAAACATAATGATTGCTATATACTGTGTCTAAACACAATGATTGCTATATACTGTGTCTAAACACAATGATTGCTATATACTGTGTCTAAACACAATGATTGCTATATACTGTGTCTAAACACAATGATTGCTATATACTGTGTCTAAACACAATGATTGCTATATACTGTGTCTAAACACAATGATTGCTATATACTGTGTCTAAACACAATGATTGCTATATACTGTGTCTAAACATAATGATTGCTATATACTGTGTCTAAACATAATGATTGCTATATACTGTGTCTAAACACAATGATTGCTATATACTGTGTCTAAACACAATGATTGCTATATACTGTGTCTAAACACAATGATTGCTATATACTGTGTCTAAACATAATGATTGCTATATACTGTGTCTAAACATAATGATTGCTATATACTGTGTCTAAACACAATGATTGCTATATACTGTGTCTAAACACAATGATTGCTATATACTGTGTCTAAACACAATGATTGCTATATACTGTGTCTAAACACAATGATTGCTATATACTGTGTCTAAACATAATGATTGCTATATACTGTGTCTAAACACAATGATTGCTATATACTGTGTCTAAACACAATGATTGCTATATACTGTGTCTAAACATAATGATTGCTATATACTGTGTCTAAACACAATGATTGCTATATACTGTGTCTAAACACAATGATTGCTATATACTGTGTCTAAACACAATGATTGCTATATACTGTGTCTAAACACAATGATTGCTATATACTGTGTCTAAACACAATGATTGCTATATACTGTGTCTAAACATAATGATTGCTATATACTGTGTCTAAACATAATGATTGCTATATACTGTGTCTAAACACAATGATTGCTATATACTGTGTCTAAACATAATGATTGCTATATACTGTGTCTAAACATAATGATTGCTATATACTGTGTCTAAACACAATGATTGCTATATACTGTGTCTAAACACAATGATTGCTATATACTGTGTCTAAACACAATGATTGCTATATACTGTGTCTAAACATAATGATTGCTATATACTGTGTCTAAACATAATGATTGCTATATACTGTGTCTAAACACAATGATTGCTATATACTGTGTCTAAACACAATGATTGCTATATACTGTGTCTAAACACAATGATTGCTATATACTGTGTCTAAACATAATGATTGCTATATACTGTGTCTAAACACAATGATTGCTATATACTGTGTCTAAACACAATGATTGCTATATACTGTGTCTAAACACAATGATTGCTATATACTGTGTCTAAACACAATGATTGCTATATACTGTGTCTAAACACAATGATTGCTATATACTGTGTCTAAACACAATGATTGCTATATACTGTGTCTAAACATAATGATTGCTATATACTGTGTCTAAACATAATGATTGCTATATACTGTGTCTAAACACAATGATTGCTATATACTGTGTCTAAACATAATGATTGCTATATACTGTGTCTAAACATAATGATTGCTATATACTGTGTCTAAACACAATGATTGCTATATACTGTGTCTAAACACAATGATTGCTATATACTGTGTCTAAACACAATGATTGCTATATACTGTGTCTAAACATAATGATTGCTATATACTGTGTCTAAACATAATGATTGCTATATACTGTGTCTAAACACAATGATTGCTATATACTGTGTCTAAACACAATGATTGCTATATACTGTGTCTAAACACAATGATTGCTATATACTGTGTCTAAACATAATGATTGCTATATACTGTGTCTAAACACAATGATTGCTATATACTGTGTCTAAACACAATGATTGCTATATACTGTGTCTAAACACAATGATTGCTATATACTGTGTCTAAACACAATGATTGCTATATACTGTGTCTAAACACAATGATTGCTATATACTGTGTCTAAACATAATGATTGCTATATACTGTGTCTAAACACAATGATTGCTATATACTGTGTCTAAACACAATGATTGCTATATACTGTGTCTAAACATAATGATTGCTATATACTGTGTCTAAACATAATGATTGCTATATACTGTGTCTAAACATAATGATTGCTATATACTGTGTCTAAACACAATGATTGCTATATACTGTGTCTAAACACAATGATTGCTATATACTGTGTCTAAACACAATGATTGCTATATACTGTGTCTAAACATAATGATTGCTATATACTGTGTCTAAACACAATGATTGCTATATACTGTGTCTAAACACAATGATTGCTATATACTGTGTCTAAACATAATGATTGCTATATACTGTGTCTAAACATAATGATTGCTATATACTGTGTCTAAACACAATGATTGCTATATACTGTGTCTAAACACAATGATTGCTATATACTGTGTCTAAACACAATGATTGCTATATACTGTGTCTAAACATAATGATTGCTATATACTGTGTCTAAACACAATGATTGCTATATACTGTGTCTAAACATAATGATTGCTATATACTGTGTCTAAACACAATGATTGCTATATACTGTGTCTAAACACAATGATTGCTATATACTGTGTCTAAACACAATGATTGCTATATACTGTGTCTAAACATAATGATTGCTATATACTGTGTCTAAACACAATGATTGCTATATACTGTGTCTAAACACAATGATTGCTATATACTGTGTCTAAACACAATGATTGCTATATACTGTGTCTAAACACAATGATTGCTATATACTGTGTCTAAACATAATGATTGCTATATACTGTGTCTAAACACAATGATTGCTATATACTGTGTCTAAACACAATGATTGCTATATACTGTGTCTAAACACAATGATTGCTATATACTGTGTCTAAACATAATGATTGCTATATACTGTGTCTAAACATAATGATTGCTATATACTGTGTCTAAACACAATGATTGCTATATACTGTGTCTAAACACAATGATTGCTATATACTGTGTCTAAACACAATGATTGCTATATACTGTGTCTAAACATAATGATTGCTATATACTGTGTCTAAACACAATGATTGCTATATACTGTGTCTAAACACAATGATTGCTATATACTGTGTCTAAACACAATGATTGCTATATACTGTGTCTAAACACAATGATTGCTATATACTGTGTCTAAACACAATGATTGCTATATACTGTGTCTAAACACAATGATTGCTATATACTGTGTCTAAACATAATGATTGCTATATACTGTGTCTAAACATAATGATTGCTATATACTGTGTCTAAACACAATGATTGCTATATACTGTGTCTAAACATAATGATTGCTATATACTGTGTCTAAACATAATGATTGCTATATACTGTGTCTAAACACAATGATTGCTATATACTGTGTCTAAACACAATGATTGCTATATACTGTGTCTAAACACAATGATTGCTATATACTGTGTCTAAACATAATGATTGCTATATACTGTGTCTAAACATAATGATTGCTATATACTGTGTCTAAACACAATGATTGCTATATACTGTGTCTAAACACAATGATTGCTATATACTGTGTCTAAACACAATGATTGCTATATACTGTGTCTAAACATAATGATTGCTATATACTGTGTCTAAACACAATGATTGCTATATACTGTGTCTAAACACAATGATTGCTATATACTGTGTCTAAACACAATGATTGCTATATACTGTGTCTAAACACAATGATTGCTATATACTGTGTCTAAACACAATGATTGCTATATACTGTGTCTAAACATAATGATTGCTATATACTGTGTCTAAACACAATGATTGCTATATACTGTGTCTAAACACAATGATTGCTATATACTGTGTCTAAACATAATGATTGCTATATACTGTGTCTAAACATAATGATTGCTATATACTGTGTCTAAACATAATGATTGCTATATACTGTGTCTAAACACAATGATTGCTATATACTGTGTCTAAACACAATGATTGCTATATACTGTGTCTAAACACAATGATTGCTATATACTGTGTCTAAACATAATGATTGCTATATACTGTGTCTAAACACAATGATTGCTATATACTGTGTCTAAACACAATGATTGCTATATACTGTGTCTAAACATAATGATTGCTATATACTGTGTCTAAACATAATGATTGCTATATACTGTGTCTAAACACAATGATTGCTATATACTGTGTCTAAACACAATGATTGCTATATACTGTGTCTAAACACAATGATTGCTATATACTGTGTCTAAACATAATGATTGCTATATACTGTGTCTAAACACAATGATTGCTATATACTGTGTCTAAACATAATGATTGCTATATACTGTGTCTAAACACAATGATTGCTATATACTGTGTCTAAACACAATGATTGCTATATACTGTGTCTAAACACAATGATTGCTATATACTGTGTCTAAACATAATGATTGCTATATACTGTGTCTAAACACAATGATTGCTATATACTGTGTCTAAACACAATGATTGCTATATACTGTGTCTAAACACAATGATTGCTATATACTGTGTCTAAACACAATGATTGCTATATACTGTGTCTAAACATAATGATTGCTATATACTGTGTCTAAACACAATGATTGCTATATACTGTGTCTAAACATAATGATTGCTATATACTGTGTCTAAACATAATGATTGCTATATACTGTGTCTAAACATAATGATTGCTATATACTGTGTCTAAACACAATGATTGCTATATACTGTGTCTAAACACAATGATTGCTATATACTGTGTCTAAACATAATGATTGCTATATACTGTGTCTAAACACAATGATTGCTATATACTGTGTCTAAACACAATGATTGCTATATACTATGTCTAAACACAATAATTGCTATATACTGTGTCTAAACATAATGATTGCTATATACTGTGTCTAAACATAATGATTGCTATATACTGTGTCTAAACACAATGATTGCTATATACTGTGTCTAAACACAATGATTGCTATATACTGTGTCTAAACACAATGATTGCTATATACTGTGTCTAAACACAATGATTGCTATATACTGTGTCTAAACACAATGATTGCTATATACTGTGTCTAAACATAATGATTGCTATATACTGTGTCTAAACACAATGATTGCTATATACTGTGTCTAAACATAATGATTGCTATATACTGTGTCTAAACATAATGATTGCTATATACTGTGTCTAAACACAATGATTGCTATATACTGTGTCTAAACACAATGATTGCTATATACTGTGTCTAAACACAATGATTGCTATATACTGTGTCTAAACACAATGATTGCTATATACTGTGTCTAAACACAATGATTGCTATATACTGTGTCTAAACACAATGATTGCTATATACTGTGTCTAAACACAATGATTGCTATATACTGTGTCTAAACATAATGATTGCTATATACTGTGTCTAAACACAATGATTGCTATATACTGTGTCTAAACATAATGATTGCTATATACTGTGTCTAAACATAATGATTGCTATATACTGTGTCTAAACACAATGATTGCTATATACTGTGTCTAAACATAATGATTGCTATATACTGTGTCTAAACATAATGATTGCTATATACTGTGTCTAAACACAATGATTGCTATATACTGTGTCTAAACATAATGATTGCTATATACTGTGTCTAAACATAATGATTGCTATATACTGTGTCTAAACACAATGATTGCTATATACTGTGTCTAAACACAATGATTGCTATATACTGTGTCTAAACACAATGATTGCTATATACTGTGTCTAAACATAATGATTGCTATATACTGTGTCTAAACACAATGATTGCTATATACTGTGTCTAAACATAATGATTGCTATATACTGTGTCTAAACATAATGATTGCTATATACTGTGTCTAAACACAATGATTGCTATATACTGTGTCTAAACACAATGATTGCTATATACTGTGTCTAAACACAATGATTGCTATATACTGTGTCTAAACACAATGATTGCTATATACTGTGTCTAAACACAATGATTGCTATATACTGTGTCTAAACACAATGATTGCTATATACTGTGTCTAAACATAATGATTGCTATATACTGTGTCTAAACACAATGATTGCTATATACTGTGTCTAAACATAATGATTGCTATATACTGTGTCTAAACATAATGATTGCTATATACTGTGTCTAAACACAATGATTGCTATATACTGTGTCTAAACATAATGATTGCTATATACTGTGTCTAAACATAATGATTGCTATATACTGTGTCTAAACACAATGATTGCTATATACTGTGTCTAAACATAATGATTGCTATATACTGTGTCTAAACATAATGATTGCTATATACTGTGTCTAAACACAATGATTGCTATATACTGTGTCTAAACACAATGATTGCTATATACTGTGTCTAAACACAATGATTGCTATATACTGTGTCTAAACACAATGATTGCTATATACTGTGTCTAAACACAATGATTGCTATATACTGTGTCTAAACACAATGATTGCTATATACTGTGTCTAAACACAATGATTGCTATATACTGTGTCTAAACACAATGATTGCTATATACTGTGTCTAAACACAATGATTGCTATATACTGTGTCTAAACATAATGATTGCTATATACTGTGTCTAAACACAATGATTGCTATATACTGTGTCTAAACATAATGATTGCTATATACTGTGTCTAAACATAATGATTGCTATATACTGTGTCTAAACACAATGATTGCTATATACTGTGTCTAAACATAATGATTGCTATATACTGTGTCTAAACACAATGATTGCTATATACTGTGTCTAAACACAATGATTGCTATATACTGTGTCTAAACATAATGATTGCTATATACTGTGTCTAAACATAATGATTGCTATATACTGTGTCTAAACACAATGATTGCTATATACTGTGTCTAAACACAATGATTGCTATATACTGTGTCTAAACACAATGATTGCTATATACTGTGTCTAAACATAATGATTGCTATATACTGTGTCTAAACACAATGATTGCTATATACTGTGTCTAAACATAATGATTGCTATATACTGTGTCTAAACACAATGATTGCTATATACTGTGTCTAAACACAATGATTGCTATATACTGTGTCTAAACACAATGATTGCTATATACTGTGTCTAAACATAATGATTGCTATATACTGTGTCTAAACATAATGATTGCTATATACTGTGTCTAAACATAATGATTGCTATATACTGTGTCTAAACATAATGATTGCTATATACTGTGTCTAAACACAATGATTGCTATATACTGTGTCTAAACACAATGATTGCTATATACTGTGTCTAAACACAATGATTGCTATATACTGTGTCTAAACATAATGATTGCTATATACTGTGTCTAAACATAATGATTGCTATATACTGTGTCTAAACACAATGATTGCTATATACTGTGTCTAAACACAATGATTGCTATATACTGTGTCTAAACATAATGATTGCTATATACTGTGTCTAAACATAATGATTGCTATATACTGTGTCTAAACATAATGATTGCTATATACTGTGTCTAAACACAATGATTGCTATATACTGTGTCTAAACATAATGATTGCTATATACTGTGTCTAAACATAATGATTGCTATATACTGTGTCTAAACACAATGATTGCTATATACTGTGTCTAAACACAATGATTGCTATATACTGTGTCTAAACACAATGATTGCTATATACTGTGTCTAAACACAATGATTGCTATATACTGTGTCTAAACATAATGATTGCTATATACTGTGTCTAAACACAATGATTGCTATATACTGTGTCTAAACACAATGATTGCTATATACTGTGTCTAAACACAATGATTGCTATATACTGTGTCTAAACACAATGATTGCTATATACTGTGTCTAAACATAATGATTGCTATATACTGTGTCTAAACACAATGATTGCTATATACTGTGTCTAAACATAATGATTGCTATATACTGTGTCTAAACATAATGATTGCTATATACTGTGTCTAAACATAATGATTGCTATATACTGTGTCTAAACACAATGATTGCTATATACTGTGTCTAAACACAATGATTGCTATATACTGTGTCTAAACATAATGATTGCTATATACTGTGTCTAAACACAATGATTGCTATATACTGTGTCTAAACACAATGATTGCTATATACTGTGTCTAAACATAATGATTGCTATATACTGTGTCTAAACACAATGATTGCTATATACTGTGTCTAAACATAATGATTGCTATATACTGTGTCTAAACATAATGATTGCTATATACTGTGTCTAAACATAATGATTGCTATATACTGTGTCTAAACATAATGATTGCTATATACTGTGTCTAAACATAATGATTGCTATATACTGTGTCTAAACACAATGATTGCTATATACTGTGTCTAAACATAATGATTGCTATATACTGTGTCTAAACATAATGATTGCTATATACTGTGTCTAAACACAATGATTGCTATATACTGTGTCTAAACACAATGATTGCTATATACTGTGTCTAAACACAATGATTGCTATATACTGTGTCTAAACACAATGATTGCTATATACTGTGTCTAAACATAATGATTGCTATATACTGTGTCTAAACACAATGATTGCTATATACTGTGTCTAAACACAATGATTGCTATATACTGTGTCTAAACACAATGATTGCTATATACTGTGTCTAAACACAATGATTGCTATATACTGTGTCTAAACATAATGATTGCTATATACTGTGTCTAAACACAATGATTGCTATATACTGTGTCTAAACATAATGATTGCTATATACTGTGTCTAAACATAATGATTGCTATATACTGTGTCTAAACATAATGATTGCTATATACTGTGTCTAAACACAATGATTGCTATATACTGTGTCTAAACACAATGATTGCTATATACTGTGTCTAAACATAATGATTGCTATATACTGTGTCTAAACACAATGATTGCTATATACTGTGTCTAAACATAATGATTGCTATATACTGTGTCTAAACATAATGATTGCTATATACTGTGTCTAAACATAATGATTGCTATATACTGTGTCTAAACATAATGATTGCTATATACTGTGTCTAAACATAATGATTGCTATATACTGTGTCTAAACACAATGATTGCTATATACTGTGTCTAAACACAATGATTGCTATATACTGTGTCTAAACACAATGATTGCTATATACTGTGTCTAAACATAATGATTGCTATATACTGTGTCTAAACACAATGATTGCTATATACTGTGTCTAAACACAATGATTGCTATATACTGTGTCTAAACATAATGATTGCTATATACTGTGTCTAAACACAATGATTGCTATATACTGTGTCTAAACACAATGATTGCTATATACTGTGTCTAAACATAATGATTGCTATATACTGTGTCTAAACACAATGATTGCTATATACTGTGTCTAAACATAATGATTGCTATATACTGTGTCTAAACATAATGATTGCTATATACTGTGTCTAAACATAATGATTGCTATATACTGTGTCTAAACATAATGATTGCTATATACTGTGTCTAAACATAATGATTGCTATATACTGTGTCTAAACATAATGATTGCTATATACTGTGTCTAATAGAGTGTGTATATTCGGTACGAATAAAAAATAAATATATTTATTGTAAAGCTCTTGTCGCTGAAGGTAAGAAGCTTGTTAGCTTTGTCTATTTTTTATCCTCGGTTGCGAAGCATTTCAATCAGTGTGTAATTAAAAACTGTCAGCAGTCATTTTTCATTTATCGGAGGGTTAGAAGTGCCCTTATTTTAAGATTTCTCAAAAACTAATGGTCTCATCAGCCTAAAATTTTGAAATTGCAGTTACAATGCAGTACAAAAAAGCAGCCTAGATTTTGTAACTCTACATAAACCGAAAGTGCGGAAAACTGAAGCAAAACTTTGCAGCCGAGTTTACTCGAGCATAGGACTAGGTAGGAACACAACTCTCAAACAATATCAGGCCCAGACTTCAGATGTGTTTATAGTTTAGATTCTATACTTTATAGACTTTCATGTCCAAAAAATACTCATGTCAAAGAGTGAACCACTTTGAGATGGCGTTGATGCCATCTCTCATACTCTTTTAACTCATAAGGAGGCGGTGAAACTATTCAGGATCCAGTTCATGTCAATCATGCGCATGCAAATATTAATATTTTTCTACCTTAACATGTGGGTCTGATTCTGTGCATATTGAATTTTAAATGGCATTGCGGTTACTGCTGACATATTGCAAAAAATGTGAAACTTATAAGATTTAAATGAACAACAACTCAAATATCACGAGTTTTACAGCTGTTTTCTTTTACTTCTCCATGCATGGGTCAGCAGCAAATGTTACAAGCTGCCACTGTAGTAAATTACTCCGAGTTACAATTTGGCATGTATATGATTTGAAATAAGCAAATATAAATGTATGTTGTGTGATCATATCTGTACAGATTGTTACCATCAACCATTAAAATGAGTTCTTGAGAATCTAGCTTACATAATCAATCAAAAACATAATTTCATAACTGTTTGTTTCACAGATTTGAAATCAATGCAAAATGATGATTAGTTTAATATATAATTTATAGCCATCAACTAAGTTCACACTGAGTAGCAACGTTGTAAAATAGGATTTTAGGTTTCCAACAAAGGGGGCCCTATTTATTTCATGCACTACTGTATCTTTAAACGCTTTGCCTCTTACAGGCAAAACATCTGTTAAATGTTACACTTAATCGATTGCCTTGGCGATTCAATATTCTCCAAGTAAGCAGATTGAGCCAATTAAAGGCTCGAACAAAGATGTTTAGAGATATCACTAGTCTTCTATGAATCTCTCCAAAGCCAAAAATAAATTACAACTGAATGCTAGCAGAAACCAACTCCACTCGTTCACGCAGTCTGCTACAACCCTCACGTCAATGTCTGACCCGCTGTAATGATTGATATCATCAACTGCATAGATTGGATTGTGAAAACGTCCTTGTTGTTAAAACATTGACATTGTGGTAAGGTGTCATGCATAAACCCACAGAAATTAGAAAAAAGCCGCCAGTATTATTGTAGGCACATTATCCTCACCATCAATGATGGTGCCAAAGCTCCATCTATGGTAATTTCTATTCATTATTTCATAGACATCAACTTGCGTAAGTAAGTAGTACTGCCACAGGATCAGAACTCTGAGAATGGTGTTCAATGCCTGTGAGCTCACTAAAGCATGTATGTTATTCCCTTTGTGTGCTTATTTCTATGTTTTTGAAAAAGGTGTTCATCTACTATATTATGAAACTCAGACCTTGTCATCTTAAATCTGTTGCACTGAAGATATGAAATAGGTGGAATTAATTGCCATTTCTATTAGCATTGGTAAACATCACCAAAATGATCTTTTTTATTATATAACAAAAAAAACTAAAAAATGAAAAAACAGAAGTAGAGAACTATTGAGTGAGTTGAACAAAAGCGTTTTAAAAGTTGGTAATCTAATAGTATTGCAGAATAGTAATAGTCTAGTAATAGAATAGTCGGAATAGTAAATTGCAGGCTGTAGTAACAGGACGTTCATAAACTAAAACATACAAAGGTAGATATAGTATGTTGTGCGTAACGAAATATTCCTTGCTATGGCTATCACACTAGTTAATTATAAAACTATTAAATAGACAGTTTGAGATCACAATATGTAAAGGGGGAAATACTGGGAAACTATTTCTTTCATGAAGTATGAAAGAAAGCTAATTATGTTAAAACATGCCAGAAACTACTGCTAGAGCATTTAAGGAGTTCTGTACGCTTTTACATTTGATATCAGCTAATGTAATCATTTTTAACTGTCTATAATTTTTGGTGCTTCTCTAGAATTGTACAATTACCTTGAAAAGCACTTTGTAGGTTTTAGATTGATTTTGCTATTTAGAAAAAACAACTGCAGAGTAGCTAACAAATAAATTAAGAACTAAACCATTAAGACATCCAAAGTTATTGACTGTAATTAAGGGCAATACTCAGTTTTAAAGCAAAACTCCAGCAAATCTCTACCATGTAGGTTTTAGGTTGCAATCATTGATGAGCTAGAGAACAATAGATAAAAGAAAACAGATTTTGGAATAATTTTACACAAATTATTAAAGATGTTTCATATATTTTATTATGATCCCAAGTACAAACTTTTTATAGCAATTCATAAAAGACAACAGCTCAGTATGTGAAACTTCCATTCACACCAGTTTTTTTAGAGTTGTGCTTGCATTTGAATGAGAAGACAACTTCTGTTTATGTCAAAAGATTTTCAGGCGAAGCATGTTGCAGTGGTTATCACAAGTAAAAAACAACCTCATGATTCTTTTTGCGTTCTTTGTCATTCATGACGTAAAATCACTTTCTTTGTTACCTCAGACCATACATACTATACGTATTTGAAAAGTAAGTTTTGTAGACACTCTGTCTGCCACCAAAAGTATTCTCCAGAAACATAATCTATTTATTGAGCACCCATTTTATCCTATTCTGTGATTGACAATAAGTACTAACAAACTAAATATTAAAATGCTACTATTACTTAAAAGGTCACTAATTTACTTTCCTATAGTTACGTAAATAAATATGTTCAAAACCATGATGAATTTGGACAATTTTAATGACAAATAACTTAGTTTTGATTGAACTTCTTCTCATAATATGCATATAGCACGGTGTTACACTAAAGCCAGACTAAAGAAACAAATATCAGTTAATATTTGATAATAATTATTAGTAGAACATGCTTAAATTTCTATTGATGTGCATCTTGCCATAAATCATCTAATAAATAGTTAAACTATGTATGGATTAATAACAGACAAAGTTTTTATTTTAAGACATCTTATAATTACAATCACTACTGTATTTTTATAATTGTATCTTCAAAAAATATTTTACAGCAAATCCATGCATTTTTTATGCTAATTGCCTAATATATAGTAGCCCAATAAGTGATGTAGTGTCAATTACATAGCGGTAAAGGCTTGTTACTAAATGCACCCGCATATGATCTTTTCAAAATCTCAACGCTGAGTTTTTATTTTAAGTACATTTGGGCATCGACTGAATTAAATTACTCTGCTTTTGTGCACAAAATACATCACAAAGAATTAATCTGCTCCAAAGTTCACTTTCCAGTACCAATAAAAGGTTTTTTAAGCACAATGTTTGTAAATTTTAGCAAACTCAGAGAAACAACGCTTCCGCAGTCAAACAATGAATATATATTGCTGTAGTTAAGTGCATAGCTAACCACAGAAAGAGTAAGGGTATTATTCAGCTTTATTCAGCTTGATTCTATAAAACTTACCAAACCCAAAACATGCTTTTAGTTTGTTGTTTCGAAATAAATCGCTATGATTTTGTAAACTTAGCGGTTTAAATCCATCTTTGAAATTAATATTAATTTAACACTTTGAGTTTTTATCTTCTTTTAATACTACAAACACTGAACTAAAGCAACCATGCAAAAATTAGAGTATGGTACAAACCCACTAAATAGCAAAAAAATATTAATGATAACATTACATTGTTAATATAACGTTGTGGGGCTTTTTTGTGTAATTCACAGCATGGCTGAGATAAGAAGATTTCTTAGGAAGGTATTAGACCTATCAGACTAGTTGTTCCAGATCAAGATCAAAACTAACAGTTTACAAGCTCTGTAAAAACCAGCAATAATAATAATAGGAGTTTTTAATAATAACATTTGAAACAATACAGAAATCAGCAACATTAAAAACAGCAAGAATAAACATGAAGGCTCTTCAGTAATAATGAACAGTGGAATGGTATCCTGTGGCTTTAAATTAAAAGTACTGAATACTATTAACCTCTCTAGTAGTTCTGTGATAAAAAATCCAGCATAATAGTAATGATAATAAAAATAATAATAAGGTGATGCGAGTGTGGTGAGAAAGTAAAAATTGAAAAGTAAAAAGAGTTGGGATTTGAATTGAGAGGATCGTGAAGTTTTCAACTAAAAATGATACCAATAATCACTAGAGCTTTGGGAACCATAGGCTACAGTCTGACCTCTCACCTCACTAAAATTGAGGCTTCCGGAAGGTATTTAAAACTATCAGAAAATCAGCACTTCTTGCAAAAATTGTCAAAAAGTGTTCCATTACTATTCAAATAAGAGACAAGCCTTTGGTCCTTAGATAGCACCCAGTCTCACCATGAAACCAGTCAAACGACTGTGGAAACTATATTCCAGAACAATGATGAGTTAAATGATTATAATAATGTTTTATAATGATAGGCTTGTAATAAGATACAAAACATTAATTTGATACAAAATGTAAACTTATCTTAAGTCCTTGACATTGTTGTTGTTCCGCTTTGAGTAAGTTTATTCTTGACCCATGTGATCTAATTTAACCATAGTAGCTATCAAATAGTAAGCATTATAAGTTACAGCAACCTAGGATGAGGTTTCTCACAAACTGTAACCATAAATATCTGACAGCAACGAGAACAAGTAAGTAAAAGGTTAGCTAAGTAGCTTGGAACTTGAACTAAATTCGTGATCAGAATTATTCTACTCTAAAAATTTCGTTTCTGTTGTTGAATTATCAATGGTTTCATCTACATTTGCCTCTTTGTCACTGCTAGAAGTTGTTTTCTCATCATCAGAAGAGAGAGGATGTGAATTTGACTCACTGCTGCTACTATGCTCTTCTGATTTGGCTTTTCTCTACAAAAGAAGCGTTGCGTAAATTATAACTTTTTATGCTTTCTACCTTCATTCATTCTTGGCTTTGAACCAGCGGTATATTTTTACTATAATAAGAGCCATGTCTTTTTATCTGTTTGTTCAAAAACACTGCTGTAAATTGAGAAAAAAATGGCGTCATACATGATTTGAGCCGATAACATTTGACCTCCCCACCTGATGGGCTACGACCTGTGCCAGTCGTTCATCTATGAAGAGTGCAGAATTACTGCGCATAAACACATTTGCTCATGACACCTGAGATTTCCGGGAGACTAGACCTTAGTATCATTTTTAATATAATAAAAGTTGTGTCTGTTTGTCTAGAGCCATACTTAGAAGTAAAGAAAAAGATTGCTTTCAGTGAGATTTAGACTCGCGACTTTCAGCTCTGTAAACTGACACTCTACTACCTTAGTCAGTCACCTACTTTCTGACACTCTACTACCTGAGTCAATCACCTACTTAACCGCATTTCGCAATGATCGATTGATTACTTATTACGCCTGACAGTCTCTCAGTGCACCGGAGTTCTTTTATACTGCACTATGTACATTATACTCTCATGTCTTTAGGTACATTTTTAGATGTTTCCGGAGAAAATGTTATTCTATGCAGAGATATCTATCAACCTCGCCATTTGAGTTTGAAGCGCTGGTTAGCCGGTCCGATATTTTGAACACAGCGACATTAATAGTGAATGTTCAGTTGACAATGTACTAATGACATAGATTCACAAATTCTATTTTAAAATATTGTTTCACTTAAACAAAATTAGGAGTTTTTTTGCAAAATATAAGTTTTTTTGCTATTAAAAGTTCTAAAGAACTTATAAAATAGCTTATAAAAGTTCTTTTTGCCTTTAGCCTAGAAATTAAAAATGTATTTTGTTATTAGCCAATCAAACTTGATTAAACAAATTTTGAAATCTGCTAACACAGACTATGTGTCTTAAATCTAGTCATACAACAAATTTCAGGCTTGTAAAAAGTTATAGTATGCTAGTGTTAGAAAATGATAAGTGTAAACTTTTAGTTTAAAAAATCTGTCAAAAGATTTTTAGGTTTTTATAAAGATATATTAAAAACAAAAGATTTGCTCAAGTTTTGACAAGTATAAATAAAATGTAGTTTAAAAAACTGCAATGAATGTAATTGAAAAATTTCTTTAATGGAAAGAAATATGAGTTGTGCTACCTCGCAAGGCTCGCTCATTAGAGTTAGTTTTTAAAAAGCAGCCAGTAAGCTAAACATCATTTCTCCTTAGCCATCAACCTGTTTTACATCAAAACCCTTTACAACCTTGAAAAAAGTTTACTTAAAAAATGTATCACATTTTACAAATATTTTATCACTAATGTTGCTTATGCAGTGTTTAGTATGAAGTTACCACTTCGCATTCTCTGCGGTTAAATGTTGAATAAAACACAAGAATACTGTTGTTTCATTCATACTGACTGAACAAGAATATAAATGAAATGTACTGTTGTTCATACAACATGTTTGAGCAACAGAAAATACTGTAACATAACAATGTACCTTCTTAGTTATCTTTTCTTGAATCATGTATATAGGAAGGATGATGTACAATGGCCAGTTAGCCATGAAAGCAGAGACAACAGGAAGCACTATTGCAAGGTCTAGGTCTGGCTGGGCTGTTAGAGAACGTACAAGGAGCAGACATACGGACACATTCTGGAAACCAGTCTCTATAGATATAGTCTGCAAGTAACATACATATTGTAAATAAATTATGGATTTATTCAAAGGAATTTTATCTTTTCTGCTTAGAGAAGACAACAAGAAAAGACAACTAGGTTTGACTCGTTATAATGATTTATTTTATTTAAAATTTTTACTTTTTCAATTGCACAATTTAAATTTTAAATTTAAATTTGCATAATTTATATTTAAAACCTTTACAAAAGTTGTATAAGCAGTTTTAGTAAAGTGTAGCAATTATAAAGACCATTTCCGGTAGGTTTCTGATTAACAAAATTATAGCAGTATAAACAAGTTGTTTAATCTTAGTACTACATAAGTAGGCAACTCCTATTCAACTTGCAGATAGATAACTTGATGGTGTATCTTTTGCACAGCTTTTAAAAACGGCTAAGCAAAAATACATTGCAAGCTTATTGTACCTAAGTATCTCTATATACATTGTATATATAGATGAGCAACGCCGGGCATTCACCTAGTATATATACAACTCTCAAAGTTTGTCTTTTGTTTGTCTTTTGGTTTCTGTCATTGATGAGCCCAGCGATAACGATTACAATCTTACAATGAAAGATCCCACGGTCCAGGAATTGAATTTGCAACAATTACAATTGCACATATGCAAACCTGCACACCTATCCACAAGGCTGAGCTATCTTTATCTGATTTATCTCATCTAAGGTATCCTTTTTGCCAATTAAAGCCAAATATGTACAGTCTATTATGAATTAATATTATCTTTTGTGTTTGCTCTTCTCTTGAAATTTTTATAAAAGCTATTTCAAAATCCATCAATCTATTTCTTTGTTTGTAATTTTCAACTGTGTCGCTTCAATTTCAAATGTTTTGTTACAGTGCAACTGTCCCAGTGCAATTTCAATCTTCAACTTTCCGTTATTGCAAAGAGCAGTTGCTAGAAATTGTAGAGCTAAAAAGTGTTTACATGGACATCCTTGAGTAAGAATTACCTCTACATTCTTTCTTGGTTTGGTCAGACAAAGTGCCCTCGTGCACTTCACTGATGTATTTAATTTCAAAATCTCATTTTTACGTTTGTGCCAGTATCGACTATTGTGAGGTACCAGTATTATAGTCAAACTCAAAATTTTAATGGATAGCTTCTGCGGCAACAGTAACTTTGTTCATACACACACTTTTATGTGCTCTTTGTTATTATTAATTCAACATATTTGTGACTTTTATGTTGTTTTATCAGTTCAGTTTAATTGTACCAGTAATAATTCACTTTTTGTTGTAACCATTGCAACAAATCAGACTTTATACAGCCTTTACTTGCTAATTATTTCGCATTTATACACTTTTACTGTTGTTTTAGTTTTTCTCTTAATTTATTTGAACTGCACAAAACACTTTTTGCATGATATGAAGTTTAAAAGTTATGATGGGAAGTGTTGTATATGTTCAAGAAAAATAAAATGTTCTGTGCAAAGACTTTTTTTATTACCCGAGCGACACTGAGCATCTATCTAATAATATGTGATACAAAGGAACCTACTGCATTTTATTCTTTTTTAAATAGGCAGCAAAAATTATGCTATGAATGTATGCTATGTATAAACATCTCTGTTAAATTTTACATTAAAGCCTGTTTTATTTGCTTCAATTAGGAACAATGTCTAAAAGAATACAGTGTCTAACAATTTTTGAAAAAACTTTTGCTATTGTCCCTTTCGATTAAAAACCATGTGTTAGTCCAACATTGTAGTATTGTAAAAACAAAATTTAAATTCAAAATATGCACTAATTTCTTTCCTTTACTATGAAATCTGTATTTGAACACATTTTATACGGCTTGAATTTATTTAGGTCAACAATTAAATAATAAATACTGGTTATATATAATCTTGCTTACTTGTACTTCACAGAAAAAATTATTTTAAGCGCCAAATATTATATTTAAATGCCAATAATTTAAAACAAAATTATTGTTAGTAACAGCCACTAAAGAACACATTTCACAAAGAGCTATCGTCTAGTTGAGATTATTAATCTTTTATGAGCATCAGTACTTCATAATATTAGTACTTCATGGCATTAGTACTTCATAGTATTAGTACTTCATAGTATTAGTACTTCATGGTATTAGTACTTCATAGTAGCACTACTTCAGAGTCTTAGTATCTAATAGCATTAGTACTTTATAATATTTTTGTAAAAGTGAGAAGCTAGTCAACGTTACCAAACATGGTACTGCAAATCGATGAGAAAAACAGAAAAAAAATGTTCTTGTCAACAACAGCAGTTGTCTTCTTTCTATAAGGAGTGCACAACTACAAACAAAGTAACTCAGACAACTTCATTGACCATGTACCAAATTCTTTTGAAAAACAGTATTTATGATGTATTTATGTTTTAAGATGTATTTATGATTCAGTGCTACACTTGGCTATATTAGTTCTATTTTATTACCTTTATAAGTTTCCAGTTGAAGCAGCAGATCCATGAAAGGATACCTCCCAATAAGAATCCTCCAATCGGCAGCAATGATCCCGCAAGAACCAACTTTGCATTCAGACCGGCATAAATGTATGTGTTGGTGTAAAAGGAGGAGCCAATGAAGATAATAATCACAAAGAAAATAAGAACCTGTCAATAATATGAAATATATATATATAATACAACAAATATTACGAAGAAAGTAAACTTTTAGTAATAGCAATACAAATTTGTTTCGTGCAATGCACTCATCAGGCGCTGTTGGACTAAAAAAAAATATATCTTTTTATATCTGTACATAGACTATAGACAGATAGCAACAAACTTCTTGAAGGAAATTAAAACATTGACCTCTCATACTGTCTGCACAATGTGACAATATTATAACATTCTTTATATCATTGGTTATTGAAAACTTTAAAATAAATATAACAAATTCTACAGTGTATTTGGTTTTGAGAAGAATCTTGTTTTACATGTAGCTAAACCCTACATACTTGTAGCACTTCAAAGCCATCCTGATAGAAGACATACTATGTTCTGCTAGAAAAACATAGCAGTAAATTTCTTTTATTGAGAAGGAGCAATACTTGCTTCACTGTGAGCCAACTAATATATTGATAGTCAGAAATGTGTTTTTTATATAACAAGAAACTGGAAAGTGAATGAACACATCATAACATTCACATGAATATACTTGCATACATTACTTACTCTAAGGCATTTTTTGATGACCTTTGACACCTTAGGAAGTTTGTATTTTATAAATACTCCGACCATCAAAGGAAATAGAATAAGCGCAAGACTCCTTAGAATACCAACAAATGGTATTTGCACTCTCTCAAGGCCTTCATCTGCAGGAATAGTACTGCCCAGTGTGTAGACCCAAAATGGTAACATTCCTGCAAAATTGGCTAACCAGTTTTTGTACAGAAATAAAATGTTTAACATATTTTCTTACATAAAAGTTTTCATTTCCAAATGAAAATGTGCTGCATTTTTGTAGTAGATTTTGCTTAAACATCAGAGATAATAATACTCATTTATAGCCAGTAATATAACTTTGGTAATATATCCTTTGTGATTATTACTAAAGTTAAAAGCACCACATTTTAAAACATGCCAGCCAAAAGTGCTATCTTTTAAAATAAGCCGATCAGAAGTGTGATATTTTAAAATATGCCAGTAAAAAATTTCACCTTTCAAAATTGGCAGTCAGAAGTGCAATGTTTCAAAATATGCCAGTCAGAAGTGTCATCTTTTAAAATATGCCAGTCGGAAGTGTCATCTTTTAAAATATGCCAGTCAGAAGTGACACCTTTTAAAATATGCCAGTCCGAAGTGTCACATTTTGAAATATAATAGTCAGAAGTGTTATCTTTCAAAATTGGCCAGTCCGAAGTGTCAACTTTTAAAATATACTAGTCAAAAGTGCCACCTTTCAAAATGCTTCAATCTTTTAAAGTGTGCTAGTCGAGATGTGTTGCTTTTTGCAACATGCCAGGAAAAAGTGTCATCTTTTGCAAAAAGCCACCCAAGTGTCACCTTTGCAATATGCCTTCTAAGGTTGTCACCTCACATAAGATAAGGCTACCTTTCACTTTGTGCAAAATGAAAATCATGAGTACCATCAAGCATTCTTAGTATTTTCTACAGTTGATTATCTTCATAAATTCAAAGGTTTTTGTAAAAAATTCCCAGATTATGTTATGATGAGTTGCATTTACATTACAGTTCAAGTATTTATAACATACAGCGACAATATTGCATCATATACATTTCCTTTTAAGTCAATGTATACACAACATCTGTAGTTTTGCCTAGATCTTTTCAAACTTATGGGGCTTCATTAATGTAAAAGTAGCAACTGCCCAAATATTTTGGAGACATTTTGAACAAGATATGGGGTCAAACTAGTCGCAAGAATTTCTGTTTGAACAAGAGTTAAATTAACTATTACCGGTCAATACTTATGTTTTGTAAAAACTTTATCAGAGTAGGAGCCAAAAACACAACTTGCTATTGCATTTATGCAAAATCATTGATTTTGTATAAAATCAGACAAACTCAAACCTAAATAATTGTTTTAAAGTCACAAATATCATTTTTATTAAAATTGTGAGGGAGAAATGCAAAAACTCAGCAAAAAACTTTTCATACCTAAACTAACAAAAGTGCTGACGGTTGTCATGGTTACGCTGAGAGACACATCTCCATCAAATAGCTTAGCATACATATTGCTGGTTCCACCTCCCGGCGAACAGCCCAAAACAAAGAACCCAAGAGCCTTTGCTCCAGTGTATCCCATCATCCATATTATCCCATAGGCAACCTAAAAAAAGATAAATGCTCTCAACCAAACATTTTAAGCATTGCAGATGATATTGAGAACATAAGAACATAATATCCCCATCTGCCAGGATGAAATCATGTCTTCAAAGAATGAAGTTAATTTTAGACTGAATTTAAGCCTGCAGACTCAAAGCTGGGTGTAATCTGTTTGACTTTTGGTTAGATTAATGGAAACAGGACACACAATCCAAAAACCAAACCTAATGTAGCTTACCAAGATTATTAGAATGTAAGTAAATTTTCCTTTCTAACCAGTAATACTGTCAGTAAAGTATCTAGGCAGGCGGTGACTAGCTTTGCTTCAGTAGGTAATCTTTTCATTTCATGACCATATTTTTATAAACAATAAAAGTGTGGTTTTGCTGGTAACTGTACTCAAGTTATTGAAATATTGTGTGAGCAACCCCTCTAATAGCGTCTGCTTAGCTTAAGCCTGGTTCTCATGTACGCCGCAAAGCACCGGCAAATCACCGCGGGCTCTCAGCGGTGAAATGTGAACCTGCATGCCGGGTACCGCTGAGTACCGCCATTAGTTTCCGGCGGTCAACGCAAAATTTTAGCGCTGTTCAAATTTCACGAAAAGCCACAGGCAAACCTTCCCGAAATGCACTGTACAGGTGAAGGTCAGCATTATCGAAACGGCATGGCGAGCAAACATTCTTAATGCGGTTATTAGCGATGCAGCTTTATGTGAACAAAAGCCACCGAACCTAACGTCGCAAGTGTTTTGCTGCGCAATATTATCGCCGGGGTCTATGGGAACCAGGATTTACTGCAAGCAGAGAGTCAGTGCTTTTTAAAGCGCATTGCATCACAAATAATGACTGGGCCATCTTGGCTAAACACGTCTACATGTATGAACAACGCCAAGAGAACTTCAACAACTGGAAACATGCCCAGTTACAGAGAGCAACTTAAGGTGGAATGCCATGCCTGTTACCACCAGTGGCTTTTCGAGAATTGACCGCCATCTGACCTTGCAGGTCATGTGACCTAGACCACTAAGCCATGGTTGCTCTCCAATTCAAAATAGTTGCACTCATTGTGAACTACTTGGGAAGCTTTTGTTTAGGACATGTTGACAAAATTTGAGCTCCACTTAAGGCTGGTTCACACTATATCACCGTTAGTCAGCATTTTCCTTTTGGCGTTCATCGTCGATTAAGTGAGCCGTGAACCGATGGCATTCACAAAGCATTGCGGGCACGTCGGGAAAGTTTGCAGCTGTCAAACTTTCTTGATATTTCGCCGAGCATCGACGACCGTTTTTCAAATGTGAACCATTTCAACGATGGTAATTTGCGGTCGCGGATGGCGTGATTTATTCATACCCGTTTATGGTGGTCGCTGCAGGACTAGTTTTTGATTCCAGCACACGAAAACAAAAATATTTCTTAGCGAAAATTTAAAAGGAGAAATGAGAAAACTATGTCACGGAGTATTTCCTGATGCAAACGCGGATGGGTTTGTGATAGTGTGAACATTGTTATCATCGACGATCACCAAAGTATTGTGGAATCAACGATGTGATACGACGATATAGTGTGAACCAGCCTTTAACATTTATAAATTCAGCTACTTCTTTATTATCACAAACAAATGTTTCACACTTCAAATAAGTTCATAAAACCACAGGCTGAATCAAGTGCTCAAATTGCACTAGAATAAAATCTCATCACTCCAGCCTATTGCAATAAGTACTTGTCATTTTAGGAAATCTCTTCAGACCAGTGGCTGGGAGAATTAGATTAAAACTACATATTTTATAAAAAATTAATTGTCAGTGTTGCATCATCATTACTTACGCACACTATGCTAAGTTTGATATGTGATATACTATTAACACTGTTCCAGAACATTCTAATGATTCATCGCTATATGTAAGCTGTAAGCTATGTCCAATGCAAGCTTCATCAGCTGCAAGCTATGTCAGCTGCGAGCTATGTAAACTGTATGCTATGCAAGCTGTACTAATTCAGCTATATAAATACTCTTGTTACAATGAGTTGTTGTCATAGTCTGTCACTTTGAGCTGTGTTAATATTCTCATGACAATTGGAAATTATTAATCGACTTACTTCAGCGAGTATACATCTACAAATATAAAGCAGTCAGCTAACATGCTTCTGTTATCCAAAAGTATATGGTTCTAGCAGGATTTGTATTATGCAATACTTACCAGAGGCATGATGGTGAACTGAGATATCAGAGCTATGATCGGAGCCTTTGGTTTTTTTAAATGCTCCTTTATCACACTGAAATTGAGGTCATTACCCATGCCAAGAGTTACCAGCGCAACCTAAACAGAAGAGATGGAGTATCAGAAATTTATCTTCACTTAATTGAATTACTTTAAACGCATTTTATGCATCTTGCTTAAAAACAAAACAATTTTTCATTAAAAACTCATTGAACCAAAAAAATATATTGGCAGATGCTATGAGAAAATTTATAGCACAATATTAACAATAAACCAATAATAAATGTTAATAATTTCACTGCAAAAGTATTACTATTGAAACCAAGGGAGAGGATGAATCTTAACTTACAACTACTATGACTATGATATTAAATATTTCATTAACTGGCCGGTACTTTCTCATAGAGCGGAGAGGAAGCTGACCAATGTATCCATTTTCACTTTTGTTATCTGATCCAAAGTAGAACTTCAGATTTGAATAGCCAAGATAAACAGAAGTACCTGTTGGAAAGAATAAGATTAAAATATTCTAGAAGTTTACGATATTTTCACAGCTTATGAAAAGTCTTTACAAAAGCAAGATAAGTGTCTGTGTGTTTGTCCATCAATTAGTCTCAAGCAAAGTTGTAGACCAGAATTAAAGATTGCACGATTTGGGAGTCGAACTTACAACACCCAGTGTAGTAACCCAACGCACTAACACCTGTACTAACTGATGGGGAATCATTGTACAGATAGTTGCAATATGTGCTTCACCTGCATGTATGACAGTCTCTCACAGCACACTAGACCTCCAGCGTACTAGTTACGAATACTTGTAGTGTGTGCCATGTAGCCAGTAGGCCGATATACAAACTTTAATTGTTACGAATTCTTCTAATTACATTTAACTAAAGGCCCAAGAAGTGCACACTCTAAAAATTTCCTAGACAACCAAACTTGTTCAGTGTTTAAAAAATTACCAAAAACAAATTTTATAATAATAAATGTTTAGTCTATTATGTCACTTGAGATTATCATAGACAGAAAAAACAACCTTCATATGCAAGTAATGTGTAGTACATGAATATCCCTAGCATATCTTACACATGTAACAGTAAATTTCATTCAAGATGAATTAAAATTCAATGCATTCATGTTGCTGTTAAAGAATTACTCTTGCAGAACAAAATGCCCATGTATAAAGATTTCGTGGCAATAAACTATTAGCTTTTAAACAGCTAAATGCATAAACCTTCTAGCTAGATTCCACAACATTTCTAGCAGTTATCATCAGTGCGTTCAAAAAAACACGGGATCGCTTAAAAATTGCATTTTCCTAGCAGATGACTTCTGGTGGTTACTTATCAACTATTAATTTTTAGAAAAATCTCTGATTGAGTGAAAACGATCTAGCCTTTTTATAGAACCAAGTTGTTTTGTATACTTTAGTGTTACCTATCATAATCAAAGCCAAAGGGGGTAATGGTGACGTATTCATGCAGCTTTTCTTTTAAAAATCAGTAAACAGTAAACAGGCTTGTATTTTATCTGTAGCCGCAGACTTTAAGCCATTTAAAGCGTAATGAAGTAACAAATCAAGCCTATCAAGTATATTGTGGTGGTCCATCGCCGGGGCCAAAGCCGAGCTAGAGAAGATAGTCAACACTGAGGTGACTGACGCCAGGACCGAGCCGAGCCCCGATTCGGTAGATGACGACACGGCCTTTGGTAAAACTTTCAGTCAGCTGAGAGTTAGACCTACAGCTGAAGGGAAGAGCCAAACCAAAGCCAGAAGCTATATAAGACGCTGCTAAAGCGACCAATAGCAGAGCACCTGAAACTATTACAATGTGCAGCTACTTATGTGTTTATTGCATGTAATTTGTTTATTTTAATGTAATATTTATTGCACATATTTGCCGCGAAGTATATTCTTTTTGAAAAACAAGGAACTCGGTTGGTTTCTTTACAATAGTTCCTTTCCAATGGATGCTTATCTGCGGGAGTCCCTGCTTAAAAAAATGTTCATCTGGTGATCAGCTGGCAAAATTAATATTAGAATTTATAATCTAAAAGAGAATTATTTACGTCAGAGCTGTATAATTGAGTATTTTAGATACATCACAAAGCAAATATTCTTAGTTTTTTTAACCCACCCTCTCGCTGTTATACAGGATGTCACTGACAGGCTAAAGAATGCAAGTCATAGTAATGAGGCTCAGAAATGGGACTTTTGAGCTATGCTTTTAATGCTCAATTGGTTACACACTGACAAACTGCATCTATTACCAATGAGTACTGTAGATATTTGCTGTGACTACAAACTGACGCTACTAAATGATGCGTTGTGTTGATAACTAGATTAACCAGAACCAGCGAGAATTGATCTTAGGCATGCAAAAGCTGCGATGTCATTTGCTAGATTTTCAATTAACGCTAGTGATGTAATTTTAGCACACTTAGCAATTCATGTAAATCTCATTGTTTATTGTTTGTCTGTTTGTAATTTGTGTGTCCAGTTATAGCGATAAAGTTTTAGGAGCGACAAATCTGCTTCACACTGAAATTCAACTCAGAAACTCCAGATCTGCAGGCCATTGTTTCATCTACTAGGCCACGAGGCTACATTGCTATGCACTAGAATACTTGTAGTTATATTCATTACACCGGTTAAAATACACATGTTTAAAGCACTTGAGAAAATACTATTGGCTACTACCAGCACATTGAAGATCATGATTGCATGACAGATCATTACGCGTAACTTAACAATAATTAAGCTGGCTTCAGACACGGCTGTTGTTATAGTAGCTATTTAGATTTAGACTAGCTTCGGTTACTAGCTTAAGTTACTCAAATTAATTTTGTAATTATTTTATCACCCATTGAGTTTGATTGCCCTTTTATTATTTCAATTAGCTAGTTACCGTATCTTATATGGATCATAAGTAGTTTGGGACAAAAATAACTTTTGTGCAGCTATTTTTGCTGCTATATTTTTCTCTACTCACTAATCATAAAAATCAGCTAAGTAAAATATATAATTTTTTGATTTTTGATTTTGATTTTTTGATTTTTCAGAATTTAGTTTAATGACACAAATAAACTGTAGGAAATGGTTGCAACATGTTTTATTCCCCAACAAACTATCTTCATGAGCAGTTCCAATATATTCTAATAAACTTTATGTCGGCATCAAGTGAAAAGATTTTTTCCACTTGTATGTAGTTTGTGGTGTCAAACCCTGTCAGTGTTAGTTGAAAGCATGATTTAAATAAAACTGCCTTGCGCTGAAAATGAATGTAATGGAACTGATATTATGTTAGTTGCACAAACTATCTCAGCCAATCACAGACAAGCACAAACTGTCTCAGCCAATCACAGACATGTTGATTAAAAATGAACTTACACAAAATTTTAGGTAATTTTATCAAATAAGATTTTATTTAAAAATATCGGTATGTTTGTATCATTTGTGCATACTTTTAATGTTTAGGTTGGTCTGATGGCCAAGCTGTTTGAAGATTAAAATCGACAGAGTTTAATCGGGTTTAAAAAGCTCAGATCAAGCACCTGTGGGATTATGATATCTATAGTTGCAAAGAGAATGACAGAATAGAGATGTGTAACGCTGTGACTCAAATGAATAGCGAATTTCAACTATTGCAACGATAACAACTAATAACATCATTTTTGCACATTTTGATTGCCGTGATCAAGTTTTATCGATGCTAATCTTGAAACATCCTGGCAGTCCGATCACGTCAAACATCAACAACAATTACAAATGATAGAGAAATGTTGATACTTTCTGATAAAATCAAATAATATTTTGTGTAAGTTTATCTTTAAGCCTTTATGCTGGGTTAGACCTTAATGTTCATTTAAACATGGGCGCATTATAACTCACGGCCGACGCATTGGCAAAGAGTTAGATACAGAAACGATGGACTTTGTCATTGTGTCATTGTGTAAGCATCCATCTACGCAACCAAATTAATTATTACGCAAATGGTTCATAACACTTTTATTTATAACTTCAGATTATTGGCACCGCTCGGATTGATCCAAAGGCGAAAAGCCAGTTTATTTGTCAAGCACTTCCTTGTGAGTAGATGAAGCAGGTGATGTGCCAGAGCATGCACATCAGAGCATTTAGATTTGCAGTTACACTCTAGTGATTTAGCATTTTGACTGATTCACCAATATGGTATCACGGTATCAATGATCTAGCGTGATATCTATGGTGTAACATGATAGCTATGGTATAACATGACAGCTATAGTATAACATAATATCTATGGTATAACATGATATCTATGGTATAACACGACAGCTATAGTATAACATAATATTTATAGTATAACATGATATCTATGGTATAACATGACAGCTATAATATAACATAATATCTATGGTATAACATGATATCTATGGTATAACACGACAGCTATAGTATAACATAATAGCTATAGTATAACATGATATCTATTAGATAGTATGATAGCTATGAAATCCTGGTTGACAGCTAGTTAGATGTCATTAGTAATAACTAGTGAAACGAAGTGGTGATGTTTTGTAAAGTAACAGTAGGCTCAGCATAAAAATGAGTTTTCGCAACAGTACTACTACATTTAATTTATCAGTACTATTTTTGCCATAAGAACTTGTTGCTTTTGCTGGTCACTTCTGTAATCTTGTGAAGTTTAATTGATATCTGAAGTCTTTGTTCACATTATCATTCACACTTGAAAAACTTATGAATTGTTTGAAAAGTTAATTTTGTACTTCAAATAGAAACAATAATTGTTATATGTAGTGTAGTCAAGCTTTAAAGTATAAGAATATAATGATATTCTTTTCCTGTAACTATGTGAAGGTCTTACTACAAAAGCTGCGTGTACTTGAAAACTTTTGTTAATCTATACCGCTATTGCTATAGTAATCGAGAAGCATTCTAGCTAGCAGAGTTTTGACTGCCAGTGCTTGTTGAATAATTGCATATTACTGGCTACAAACCTTCCCAGCAGCTACCAATTAGTTTTCTTGAAAACTCGGTCATCATGTGAAATACCTTTATCATAACTACATGAATGCGCTTAGTGGATCACCAATTTGGTACGTGTTGCTGCAGGTTATACAGCAAGTCAAGCATTTTTTGGTCTGCTGATGAGTTGCACCAAAATGATGGTTTATCTCAGATAAACAAATGATAAATTTTTTTTAACTTGTTTGTGAATTTAAAGGTTATATATTTATATCATGGCAAACATAACCTGATCAGCGTTCAAACTTACAGTAAAATGACAACTCATAGCAGGTGTCTATCTGCTGTGTTTTTTCTGTAGTGTAAAGCACTTCTGGCGATGCTTCCGTACTGTTTGTTATATTCCAGCCAATTTCCTCTTTGCATCGAGTTACAGTAACCCTTTTCTATGGAAAATGTTAAAATTAAGACAACATTTAGCAATTAAACAGAAAATACCTTTGAAATGAAAGCTATACACAATGTTAAAAACATGCTTATTATACAAACATTTACGAAAATTTTTATAAATAACATGGCTAAAAAGCAACAGCAATTAACCTTTAGGAGTATTAGCATAAAATTTAAACTACTCTCAGATTAACGAAAACTAAGTGGTACACCCTTCTTTGTTACTCAACTAATAACCATGAAGAAGACAACTTCCTTCTTTACAAATTATTACCCTTCTAAATGAGGTAGTGTGGCTGCTAGAATAGCATGATATCTTGGCAATGCTGAGGTTTACCAATATAGATAGCCAACAGATACTCTGCTTTACTATAATAACAATAATATATATATATTATGTATATATACATATATATAATATATATACATATACATATATATATGTATATATATATTATAATATATTAATTATATTTAATAATATATATAATTATATTATGTATATACATATACATATATATATATATATATTACATATGTATATACATATATATATATATGTATATATACATACATACATATACATATATACATATATATATATATATATATATATATATATATATATATATATATATATGTATATATATGTATATACATATACATATATACATATACATATATATGTATATATATTATAATATATTAATTATATTTAACAATATATATAATTATATTATATATATAATATATATACATATATATATACATATATATACATATACGTATATATACATATACATATATATATATTATATATGTATATACATATATATATATACATATATATATGTATATATACATATACATATATACATATATATATATATATATATATATGTATATATGTATATATATGTATATACATATATACATATACATATATATACACATATATATATATATATGTATAAATAAATACAGTGAACTTGTGAAACTGAAATCAGAGTGCTCAATGCATAAAGCAGAGCTAAAATCATCTGATGATTGCCTCGCAGAGGCATGAAACTATTTAGTAATAAATTGATTTGAACTCAGACACATGTTTTTCCTGTAATATTTTATATATATATATGTATATAAAATATATATATATGTATATATATAAAAATATGTATATAAAATATATATATGTATATATATGTACATATAAACATATGTATACATATATACATATGTATATATATATACATATATATATATATAAATATATATATATAATAGATAAGTGGTCAGGCCTACTGCTAACAGCACTCTACGCTCTAAAAAGTGCGGAGTGTTATAACTAACTAGAGTGTGGAATAGGTTAATTTTACTTATCTTTATTCCAGATTGATGTTTTATTCTGGGGTCACGACAGGTCTGTTTTGTGCTGGTGCACTCTTCAGGTGACTTGTGTTGAATGGTTGATTATTCAACACAAGTCACCTGAAGAGTGCACCAGCACGAAACAGACCTGTCGTGACCCCAGAATAAAACATCAATCTGGAATAAAGATAAGTAAAATTAACCTATTCCACACTCTAGTTAGTTATATATATATATTATATATATATATATAAAATTTATTCATGTAAAACCTTAGATAAAAAACAACTTCATTACTACTCTGATCACTCATTGAGCACTATTTGGCAGCTTTAACACACTACATTGGAATGTATATATATATATATATATAAATATATATATACATACATATACATATATAAATGTATATACATATGTATATAAATATATATACATATATACACATATATATATCATATATATGATATATATGTAATATATATATATAATTTATTATATATATGTATATATATAATAATAACTTTATGTTTTACTATAATCTACTGTAAAATACTATTTACTGAAACGATTATCTAAATCTTCTGAAATCCTACGCAATCCCATAGTCATAGTCATCAAGTTATGGCGCTGATCACTACTAGAGACTGAAAGCATTTTGTTTAACTAGATCCATCAACCATCATGGTACACAATTTTTCAAACAACTTAAATTTAAGGATTGAAGTTAACAGTGTTTAATTGGTAACAGTTAGCAGATAGCATTAACAAGTGATGAAAGTTACAAGCGTATTTTACAATCCATTACACTAACAGCTTATCATAAAGAACTCATTGAAATGTGTAACAAAATGTACAGATCTTCTCAGAACTCACTGAAACTGTTGCGACTTGCTCATTAGAGCTGTGAACTGTTATGGAATAGTTCTGCGCATTTTTATCTGTGTGTAGTAAAGCTGAACAAGGAACTGCCGAAGGTTTCCCAACATGGTAAAATATTGTGAGAAACCTTTCTTCAGGACGTGGTAGTAAGATGCTGCTCTGTGTTGCATTTCCTATAACAAAACAGTAGTTAAACAGAGTTTTTATATCTGATATTACTAAGGCTTACCTCAAAAAAATGTTTTATAACATGACTACTGTGGGAACTTAGAGTTTTGTGGATACTAAATCAAATAATATTTCTAATTATTATGTCATTTTTTTGCATGTTAATATTTGTATAGTTTACAAATTTGTTTAGCAAATGCTGTATGCTCTAATATATGGTTTGCTACATGATTGGCTTATAATTAAGTTTGTGTTAATGTATGAATTAGCCTCAAGTTTACACTTTCAGATTTCACTTGCCTGAGAAATAATATTCCATGGAGATTTGACTTTCGAAGATTTCAACCAAGTGAAATAAAGTTCTCAACTGAGACAAACATATATGTATGACCACAAACTTTAAGCTGCGTTGGATATGCTGTATGCATATTTCAGCTAAATTATGTTGTCTCATAGTAATTAGTGGTGATATTCAAAAGAATAGTCACTACCATTTTTTCAGACTGAGCCTCATGCATTTGTCTGGAGCATTTCTATTTACATAACTGTCAATTATGGTGGGGATTAAACTTCAAGTTGTACCAAATAAAGCAGAAAATGTTTTGTGTTAATTCAACGTGATTTCAATGAAATGGAAGTTTCGCATTTCTGTAATATTACTGCACAAGGGACAAAGTCTACAAACAGTATATGTGTTGCCAACGAGGACAGAGACTTGACACCAGTGTTACACTCATGGCTTAGTCGAGGTTATTGGATCAAGTACTCTGTTTTGCATTCTGGGATGCTTAAGATTAGGCGATCATTGAACGGATTTTTTACTTAATCATCAGATCGAAGCTAGCTTGATCCTATTTTAAAAGACGTCAGTGTTTTACAATGGCATCGTATGGCATCGTATGGAAAGATGTTAGCGTCTTAAAATCAGATCACTCATGTATGTCAACATGTAAGCGTCTTACAATCACATTATAAGTAAAGATGCGCATCTTACAATCAAATGTCATGTAAAAATGTTAGTATGTTAGTGTCTAACGGTATGATATTGTGTCTAACGGTATGATATTGCGTCTAACTGTATGATATTGTGCCTAACGGTATGATATTGTGTATACTGATAAGATATTGTTTCTAATGGTATGATATTGTGTCTATTGCTATGATGTTGTGTATACTGATATGATATTGTGTCTAATGATTTGATATGGTGTCTAATAATATGATGTTGTATCTAATGGTATATTATTGTGTCTAATGATATGATATTGTGTCTAATGATATGGTGTCTAATAATATGTTGTTGTATCTAATGGTATGATATTGTGTCTAATGATATGATATTGTGTCTAATGGTATGATATTGTGTCTAATGATATGACCTTGTGTCCAATATAATAATGCTGCGACTAATGATATGGCCCTGTGTTGATAAATGTTCAGATCCTAAATGGTAACTATCATGTGCTAGTGCTAAAAGCATGTCCTTCTTTTAGCCACCTATTAGCTACTTGTTTATTCTAATTTAAGATAAGTATTTCACATCCACGTGGCAAACTACAGTGTTTATCAAATTACTAAAGCAATAAATTTCTATGAGTGACATATTTCACTATAGCATTGATACTTGAGGATCATATGTCTTGTATAAGCATAGCACTGTGAAAATCAATCTTCCCCATACAAATTAAAACTATTAATAACCCTATGGCAGAAGAGTTGTTGTGATAAAAGGAATGATCAATACGAAACAAAAAGAAAAGCTCAGTGAACATGAGTGACAAAAACAATAAATGCTTGCAGGTGCTTGGAGCAAATGCACTCATTCATCATTGTTATGGGACTGTTGAATCAGCTATAACAGGAGAATTTCACGAACTTTGTATAGCGCAAAAGTCTTGATGATTGAATCAGTGGCATAGCTACTAACAGCTTTCATTTGGTTGGTCTACGATGAACTGCTGAATGTGTGATGGCTGCGTGTTATGATTGAGTGTGCAATACTTGTTATAATTCAAAATTATGAAAAATGACCTTTGTGAGTTTTTTATTACAACTGTACTAAAATATGCAAAAAGCAAATATTTTTACGTATTGTATGTAGTATATATTAGTGCTGGGCACGAGTACTTCTTGGCCAACGGGTTTTTGAGTATCGGGTTTGTTGATACGAGTTTTATGTCTAAAATTTCTAAACACCAGACCTACCTTGAAATTTACCATGCAGTTATAATTCTAATCAACTTATTTATTACTTTTTACTATTTTCTATCGACCAACATTCCTGCTCGCAGCTATAACAGGCGAGTTGTTAAATAGTGCTTAGAGCGCAATAGATCGAGTTTTTGTTCACTCTACTCGATGGATTCGTGTACCAAAACCCGAACTTGTAAGTCAAAGCTCGAACCCGCAAGATTGAAATGCTAAAAATTTATATTACCCGAGACTCGAGAGAAGATAAACCTGCGAGTTCAACGCGGTTTGTTACTCGTGCCCAGCACTAATATATATCCATACTGCTGAAGTCAAAAATTAGCCAATAGATATTTACTTAAATAAAGCTAATGAAAAGTGCTCAACACAAAGTACTGTATGAATCTAAATCTATGATTAGATGGAAATAAATGTGTACACATGTTCTTCAAACTAATATATATACATATTAATTTATATATATATACATTTATGCTAATATATATAAATCACATATATACATATGTTATTTATATATATTAGTATATATCCAGTCTGTATACACATACACATATATATGTTTATAACACATACACATGTTTATATATATGCGCTATATATATAGCATGTATATATAGTTTTATATATATACGCTATATATATAGCGTATATATATAGCGTATATATATAGCGTATTTATATATATATAGCGTATATATATATATATAGCGTACATATATATAGCGTACATATATATATATAGCGTATATATATATTATATTTATACTATATAATATATTTATATATATTATATATATAATATATATATTATATTTATATTATATAATATATTTATATATATTATGTATATATAATATATATAATATATATATATGTGATGTGCTTATACTTCTCAAGCTATCATTTGATGAGTGCATATTTATATTTATTTAAAACCAATTTATAGGAATTGACTTACAACCAAGTGCTCTTTATATTTAATATTATTATATTTATACCAGTTTATTCATGTACCTGTTCTACTACATTGTACATAGGAGTCTGTTATACTTATGCTGTCCTTTATATTTTTATAGTCTCCAGTTATTCATTGTACATATAAACTTACCATGCAAATACTCAGCACCGCTAAAATGTATCCCAATGATTAATGTTAAATAGACCTTAATGGAGTGCATCTTACAGCAACTCACAAACCTAACTGAAGCCTTATGCGAATGTATTAATTATTTATTTGTAGCTTAATTCATGAATAGGAGGTGCTTGACCGACCACCAATAATCAAGCAGATAAGAGCAAGATTGCCAGCTAAGCAGTAGCATCCAATGGCATATATTTTACTAATGAGCTTATAGCGTTACAAGTAGATTAGCTACCAGCAAAGGCTGAAAAGTTATTAAACCTGTTTTGAAACAAATGGTAATGGTTCATGCTGACAAAATAACTATTACTCCCAGGTGTTGGTAAAACAGTCTTTCTAGAATCAGTTGATTGAAGCTTTGCAAATTCTCAGTTGTAAAAAAGTTTTCTCTGATGTAGTGGCAATTCAGGGTCTAAAAATCAGGGTCTTTTCTTGCGCTACATTTTCTGAAAACACAATCATAAAAAATTGGTTATACTGGCTACAAGGCAGTGCATTAAATGTTGTAATATAAAATTATAATTACATGTAGAAATAGTGTAAAAGAGACTGCTGGCTCCCTTTACTTTTCACAAGAAGAAATACTCCATGTATATTGTCAATGAAAATATATACAAAAATAAGTAAGATGAAAGTTTAAGTTCAGTTTAAAACAATTTTATTACTAGTTGCTTCATATTGCAAAGCAATAATCATCAGATAAAACTGCTAACACTAAAAGTGTCTGTCTATATATAGGTTGAAATAGAAGCACAGCTGTTAAAATACATGAAAGCATCACTGATAAGTAGGATTACTTACTTATCAGTGATGCTTTCATGTATTATAATAGCTGTGCTTTTATTTCAACCTATATATAGACGAATACTTTTAGTGTTAGACGAACTGTTACATATTTAGCAAGTGATGTGATGATGTACAAAGTAATGGGACCAAGCTTGAAAAATTTAAGTGCTAAAAGTTCAGTTTTAAAATTACTCAAAAAGAATCCGTCAGCGTATCTACATGTTGACACGAACTGATACATTTTGTCCAAAGTGGCGGTTTCAGGTATGCATATGATGTAAAATTTATCATATAGACATCGGTTACATCTGCCCGTTGTCTTATTATACGATGTTGCTCTTCTCACTATCTCCCACTTAATGTTATAATTTATGTTTTTGTCCTTCAATGTCCATATATTCTTTTAGATTGTCTACAAGCTTAAGTGTATACGAAACGATTGTGCTGATAGTTATTTTCTACGCTTTATGACCAAAAAGCAACCAAAACTGACAAAAGTCAATCATTACTATAATAAGTGTCATTTCCATCTGTGCTTCTGATGCCAGGGTTAGAAGTCGGAAAAAAAGATTATTTCACATTGAATTTAAACTGGTGGAATACAGCTTGAGAGTCTACCACTCTAACGGAAACATTAATGAGCTCCTTTCTTAAAGGGTAGAATAATAGTGAATATAATTATTCTCTGCACTTTATCACCACGCATGACCATCTCTCGAAGTACATTAAAACAATAACTGTAAAGTATGAAAGCTACAGTCTGAAGGAATAAAAAAACCATGATGATGGGAATAATACATATTCCAGGTAAACTGAATTATGTATTGATAACTAGCGATGAGAAAGACATGTCAAGATAGAATGTAGAGAGAAACGGAAAGACGTTAGGCTAGATAATGAACACAGAAACTGATGAATGAACAATAACGAATAAAAACAATTAATCAGGCAGTACCAGAGACACAGAAGTAGATGTCAAGAGGACGCCTTAAGAAAGAAGAGGAGAGTATGATAACAAGACTAAGCACTGCAAACCAATCACAGGAAAGCAAGGATTGAGACGAGCACAAATGAAGCTAAATGCAGATTGTGTAAGACAAGGACAAAACAGCCTTAATGTAAGCGAGTGCTCAAAGATTACACAAACAGAATACAAAGTTCTATGTGATTAAGTGACCGCAGCATGTTACTGGGTTATCTGTAAGAAGCATATCCTACCACGCAGAAAGAAATGGTATGACCATAGGGTAGAGCCAGTGTCTGAGAACGACAAAGTGACGCTGTTAGGTGATGTCAACATTTGGACTGAAAAGATAGTAGAAGCCAGGAGATCAGGTTTAGTACTAATCAACAAATAAACAACAGAGTGTCGGATTATTTATATAGTACTCTTAGAAGATGCAAGAGTAGAAAGAAACAAATATAAAAATATGATGCACAAATAGCTGAGAGTTGAGTTTCGAAGGCTGTGGAATGTCAAAGCGAAAGTGATACCTGTAGTGACTGGAGATTGGGATATTATTCTGCCAGCTTTTTCCATATCTCATTGAAGTCAGGGCTAAACAGCCTTTTAAAAAGATTCAGAAAACAGTTGATTAGGAACTGGCCAGATTCTAACAAAACTCTTCAGTAGAAAGACTCGTTAAGGTGATAAACCTCAGGCTTTAAGCTGAAGCCTCAGCTCACTTACTACTAGTCATTGGTTGTGAAGACAGTTTATTGAATAATAATATTAATATTAGTCAAAGCTGTGTCTGTTCATCTGTCTAAAGCCAGGTATAGAAGTTAGGATGAAATATTGCATGGGAATTTAACTCAGATATATATACTATATATATAATATATATAAATATATATATATAAATATATATATAAATATATATATATAAAAAACTATGTGTACTAAAAAGCTACAAGTTTTGTTAAAACATTTTATTACTTAAAGTTTCGTGCGGTAGGCTTGCACTCTTCAGATAAAATGTTAAAAATAATAAATATTCCACTAGCAGTAAAGCTGTATAAGAGCTAAAAGCTAGAGTCTTAAGTGACACTGTTTCTTAGCAGGAATTTATTGGCATGACGGCAACTGGATAGCATTGTTGGAGTGCTTGTTGGTATGTGGGAGCTATTCTTTGGAAACAATCCTTACAGGAAGAGAGTGTTGACAATCTCTGATTTATTGCTCTAGGTATGTTCTTCAATATGCATGGTGGGTGGTTTGACCTTGCATGTACATAGATGGGTTTATCTGAAGGCTTTATATATGGTCTATATTCTCCATTTGTCAGGTTGAGTGTAACATCTAAGAAATTTACAACTTTGGAGTTGGCTTCTGTCGTAATTTTCAGGCCTTGTCGTTTGAATATGGAGCAAAGATCTTTCTTGATATTTTCTATGTTACAGGGTGAGTTTTGTATGATTCCCAGTCCATCATCTCTACATAGACCAAACTTGTCTCCGTATTTCTGCTTGATTAGATGTAATAAAAAGCAGCCCACCAGTTCACATGTTTCTGCACCATCATGGCTGCCCATGGTGACATCAAATAAGTTATCTGCACTTGATCTTCCCCAGTCTTCTCCTGAATGGTGTAATATCGATTTTTTAGAGTGCATAATGATGTGACGTTCCTCATCTGTGACGGTGGTATATTCAGAGGCAAAATCTAAACTCTACAGTAATAAATTGCCCTTTATGGAAGGGTAGAATTCAACTACGTCAAAAGTGATGAATGAACTCTGGCTTTTGTTGTCAGTGCCAGTGAACCATTTCAAAACTGCTGAAATACTTCAGCAATACATCAAAAAGGAATGTCACAGAGCTAAGTAAATATATATGGCAACTAAAGGATAGCGGACTAGACCACAACATCAAATGGTCAGTCTTAAAAACTGCAAGACCTTATAGCCCTACCACTAAGAAATGTGAACTCTGTATATGGGAGAAGTATTACATAATATGCAAGCCTCAATTAGCTACCTTAAATAAGCGCAACGAAATGCTATTCAGTTGCCGTCATGCCAATAAATTCCTGCTAAAAAACAGTGTCACTTAAGACTCTGGCTATTAGCTCTTATACAGCTTTACTGCTAGTGGAATATTTATTATTTTTAACATTTTATCTGAAGAGTGCAAGCCCACCGCACGAAACTTTAAGTAATAAAATGTTTTAACAAAACTTGTAGTTTTTTAGTACACATAGTTTTATATCAGCTCTGTTTTTACTCTAAACATTGAGCACTCTTTTTACTAATGTGTATAAATATAACTTTTATATCAAGCTCCTTTTAGTTGAGCACTCTCGTATACACTGACGTACCAGCTATGGAAACTATCAGTTTTGACTATTCTACTAAGAACATCAACATACCATCACAAAAGGATTATATGAGATCATTAATCGCAGCAACTGAGGCACTGTGCAGAGGTATAAGGTGGCAAGCATTCTTCTTCCTACACACAGAAATAATCACCGCAAATAAAGAGACATATAGATTTAACTCAAAAAAGTCACCATTCAGCATACTTGAACTGCAGAGCTTTGAGACACAACTGTTTAACTTAATTAGGAACGTAAAATTTCGCCACAAACATTGCGAATTTCAAAATACGCTCCGTAAAGACATACAGCAGAAAATCCAATCTACCAACAAGCTCATAATTAGCGCTGACAAAACATCTAATTACTACCAACTCGACACTGACAAATACATCGATATGCTTAGAAGTAGCATCACATAATGCTATAAGAAAGTTGACAACACGAAGACAGACAACATCAACACTGAAGCAAAATCTATTGCAAAAGCTCTAGACTTAGATGACAAAATAAATATAACAGCTAAAAGAGAAGCATATGTTACCCTAAAAGATCATAAGGCTAACTTTGTCAACCACCCTACGTGTCGGCTAATCAACCCAACAAGATCTGAAATAGGTAAAATAAGCAAAATTATCCTGGAGCGAATCAACGAAAAAGTAGTCAATACTCTAAAACTCAACCAGTGGAGAAATACTTCAGCAGTTTTGAAATGGTTCACTGGCACTGACAACAAAAGCCAGAGTTCATTCATCCCTTTTGACGTAGTTGAATTCTACCCTTCCATAAAGGGCAATTTATTACTGAAGAGTTTAGATTTTGCCTCTGAATATACCACCGTCACAGATGAGGAACGTCACATCATTATGCACTCTAAAAAATCAATATTACACCATTCAGGAGAAGACTGGGGAAGATCAAGTGCAGATAACTTATTTGATGTCACCATGGGCAGCCATGATGGTGCAGAAACATGTGAACTGGTGGGCTGCTTTTTATTACATCTAATCAAGCAGAAATACGGAGACAAGTTTGGTCTATATAGAGATGATAGACTGGGAATCATACAAGACTCACCCCGTAACATAGAAAATATTAAGAAAGATCTTTGCTCCATATTCAAACGACAAGGCCTGAAAATTACGACAGAAGCCAACTCCAAAGTTGTAAATTTCTTAGATGTTTCACTCAACCTGACAAATGGAGAATATAGACCATATATAAAGCCTTCAGATAAACTCATCTATGTACATGCAAGGTCAAACCACCCACCATGCATATTGAAGAACATACCTAGAGCAATAAATCAGAGATTGTCAACACTCTCTTCCAGTAAGGATTGTTTCCAAAGAATAGCTCCCACATACCAACAAGCACTCCAAAAAAGTGGGTATGACTACAAACTATCATATTTGCCAGAATCCGACCAGACCACCAATAACAAGCAAAAGCGAAGACGGAATATAATATGGTATAACCCGCCATATAGTATGAATGTTGCCTCCAACATAGGAAAGCAGTTTCTGAACATCATAAGAACAGTTTCCACCTGGCCATAAACTGCATAAAGTATTTAATGCCAACACAATCAAACTAAGCTACAGGTGCATGTCCAATATTAAAAGCCATATCAACGCTCACAATAAAGCTTTGTTATTACCTACTCGTGGTGATGACAACTCCAGGACATGTAACTGTGGAAATAGAGCCAGCTGCCCTATGGAAGGCAAGTGCCTAACAGAGAATGTCGTTTACCAAGCATCAGCCACCACCAACAACGGAACAGAAGAGACGTATGTTGGCTTGACACAAAATACTTTCAAAACTAGATATACCAACCATAAGGCTTCCTTCAACCATACATCAAAAAGGAATGCCACAGAGCTAAGTAAATATATATGGCAACTAAAGGATAGCGGACTAGACCACAACATCAAATAGTCAATCTTAAAAACTGCAAGACCTTATAGCCCTACCACTAAGAAATGCGAACTCTGTATATGGGAGAAGTATTACATAATATGCAAGCCTCAATTAGCTATTTTAAATAAGCGCAACGAAATGCTATCCAGTTGCCGTCATGCCAATAAATTCCTGCTAAGAAACAGTGTCACTTAAGACTCTGGCTTTTAGCTCTTATACAGCTTTACTGCTAGTGGAATATTTATTATTTTTAACATTTTATCTGAAGAGTGCAAGCCCACCGCACGAAACTTTAAGTAATAAAATGTTTTAACAAAACTTGTAGTTTTTTAGTACACATAGTTTTATATCAGCTCTGTTTTTACTCAAAACATTGAGCACTCTTTTTACTAATGTGTATAAATATAACTTTTATATATATATATAAATTAGAAAGTCAAATAGTTTACTTATCTTTCAGCTACTGTCAGTTTCCTGCTGGCGCATTCTTCAGGCTGTAAGCTTCAACTGTTGAAGCTTACAGCCTGAAGAATGCGCCAGCAAGAAACTGACAGTAGCTGAAAGATAAGTAAACTATTTGACTTTCCAATTTATACTGCTCCATCCTATGTTGAGCACTCTGATTTTAGTTTCAAGTAGGATACATTTGAATATATATATATATATGTATATGTATATATACATATATACATATGTATATATACGGTGGTGCTGCTCGGTTGAACTCACTAGCATCGGATGAGATTGCTGATAGTCGGTGGTTGATTGCTTGAGGTAGCTGCTTTATAATGCAGGGTGGGTGGTTGGATTGAGTGTGGATGTATGACGGGATGTTATTGGGTTTGTTGTACGGTGAGTATTTCCCAGTTGTTAGGTCGAATGTGACGTCTAGGAAGTGTGTCACTTTTTTGTTGGTTTCGGCTGTGATGTTTAGTCCGTGTTTCTTGAATATAAGGCAGAGGTCTTTTTTTAGTTTTTCGGCTTGTCGGGGTGTAGATCTTGTTACAACAAGATCAAGATCTACACCCCGGCAGTAACAAGATCTACACCCCGACAAGCCGAAAAACTAAAAAAAGACCTCTGCCTTATATTCAAGAAACACGGACTAAACATCACAGCCGAAACCAACAAAAAAGTGACACACTTCCTAGACGTCACATTCGACCTAACAACTGGGAAATACTCACCGTACAACAAACCCAATAACATCCCGTCATACATCCACACTCAATCCAACCACCCACCCTGCATTATAAAGCAGCTACCTCAAGCAATCAACCACCGACTATCAGCAATCTCATCCGATGCTAGTGAGTTCAACCGAGCAGCACCACCGTACCAGCAGGCATTGGCAACAAGCGGATATACACACCAGCTGAAATTCACACCCCATGAAACCACTACACCAACTAAACAACACAGGCGACGAAGAAAAATCACATGGTTCAACCCACCATATAGCAGAAACGTGGCAAATAACATTGGTCAGACATTCATCAAAATATTAAATAAATCTTTTCCGAGCAATCACCCTCTAAGAAAGCTATTTAATAGAAACAACACAAAGATTGGCTACAGCTGCATGCCTAACATCAAACAAACCATCAACAATCACAATAAGAAGCTTTTGAACAACGCCTCGACGCACCCAGCAAACAACAAAACATGCAACTGTCGCGCACCAAATGAATGCCCTCTCGAAGGAAACTGTCTTAGCAAGTCGCTCATTTACCAAGCCGTAGTCACCGCAGACGATGGTAGCAAACCTACAGAAAGTTATATTGGCCTCACAGAAAATTCCTTTAAGACACGATTCAGCGGCCACATATCATCTTTCAGGCACCAGGACAAGCAATCTGCCACAGAGCTTAGTAACTACATCTGGCAGCTAAAAGGCCTGAACACACCATATACGATTAAATGGAAAATCATTCAACACGCAAGGCCATACGACCCAGCCACCAAGCGTTGTAACCTGTGCATATCAGAAAAGTATATCATCCTCACAAAGCCAGAAATGAGCTCACTCAACAAGCGTAATGAGCTAGCTTCCACATGCCGACATTCTACTAAATACACACTACGAAATGCAATTACATAGCTATCAGTCGTTATAGTAATTACACCTTCCTTATATATAACTCAGTTGGACCAAAACAATTTTATCTGATGATTGTCTGCGTAACAGACATGAAACTAATAGTAATGAAGTTGTTTTTTATCTAAGGTTTTACATGAATAAATTTTATATATATATATATATATATATATATACTCATGCTACAGACAGTACTCTTTTGGCTATTGAAGCCTCATCAGTGCAGCTAAGAGCTTAAGCAAGGGTCACAAATCCCATTACCAATGAGCGTTGACTTCCCGCCATATATATATATATTTTATATAAATATTTTATATATATGTATTTTATAAATATATTTTATATATATATATAAAATTAGTCTGATTGTGTGATTTCATGTATAAAGTGATCCACTTGAAAAGGATTTTACTGTAAACCATACAAAACAATATTGTAGTTCAATCAATTTTAATAGCTCTATAACTTGTTATATATATATATACATATATATACATACAGTATATATATATACATATATATATATTTATATGTATCTATATATATACATATATATATATTTATCTATATATATATATATATATATATATATATATATATATATATATATATATATATATATATATATATATATATATATATATATATATATATATATATATATATATATATACATATACATATATATATATATATACATACAGTATATATATATACATATATATATTTATACGTATCTATATATATATATATATAACACAGCGAGCCCATTTCTGATATTTTGGCACATTCGGTAAAGCTTTTCATTTTAGTACAATTGCGTCTGAGGAGTGCTTCGTACGAAACAAATTTGTAACGCAAATACTAATAGTCTGGTGGCCACAGGGCATTTTTGTGTCGTTTTTTTGCCAAGGTGGCACGACAATGGGGTATAACGAATCTTAGATTTAATGGATAGAATAAATCATCTCCTAACTTTTTTATTATACCTACCGGAATTATTCTTGTCAAGCAGTGATTATTTGCCATTAAAAGATGGGTAGAAATACATAAATGAGATTTCCCTTGCGCCATGCGCAATTAGCCAAATCAGCCAATCAGCTAGGTAAACATAAATCTATGCATTTGTTTAATACGGGGCGTATTTGCTTTCACCGATAACATTTGTGCCCTTAGTCTGTTTCCGCTGTTCCGTGTTAGAAACTGCCGTATACGTCGGTTAGTAGTAGCGCAAATTTAGTATCTTCTATTTAAATTGATTACCACAGCTAGCTATTATCGGTTACATAATTCATTATAATCAAGTTTTACATGCTAAGAAGTCAACAAAGTTTTACTAACGGAAAAAAGCGACAATCCAAAGTTTTTATGAGATGTAGAGCACCATCTACAAACAGTCAGATCGCAACTCGCAGTGTTAGTCGTATGTAAATGCCACACTGAATGCTTGAGGAAGATTGCTAGTGAGTCGAAATAACAAAGAGCTTCTCAAGTTGCAAAGAATCTCAAACCCCTGAAAAAATAAGGTGAGATGATAGCAAACTCATTTACTTAATATTTATGAATAATTAATCAAAGATTAAATGCATTGCTTTATTGAAAATCTTGCGTTTCCTTCACTGTGTACTGTAGTCAGTTGGATCAATAAGTGATAGGTGTTGATTATAATGAATCAAACTCTCAAGTCAAACTTCTCAGTCCAGATTTTATCTAGGTCTAGGTCTAGGTGTTTTAAGAACCCGTAAATCCCGAAATCGGGCAAAAGAAGGCCGTTGAGAACTATATTTAAAAATAGTCAATAAAACATAGAATTATGGTAAGCCGCGCAAGTTGCGCGATGTTCTAGGTAAAAAACTATTCATATAAAACCCGGTGTTTGCACATACAGCTGAAGGAGCACCCCCCGTAACCAGTCTTGTTTCATGACTGTGAAGAACATTTTGTATTTGGTTAAAACTTTCGATAAGAGATTCATGGCAGTCGTCAGATAAAATCTTTAGCATGAGAGACATTCTTGCATGTTTGCGTCTTAGTTCTAAAAGTTCTAGATCTATAAAAATTCTTGCCTCTGTAACACTCTGCCTACCTTTCAAACCAGATATAAACCTAACCGCCTTTCTTTGAACTGCTTCCAATGATGCTACCTGTCGCATCAAATGAGGGTCCCATACTTCACTCGCATATTCCAATATTGGTCTACACAGAGTGAGATATGCAACCCTTCTAACCCTCATCGGCGCATTAAACAAAACATGCTTCATCATTCCCAATCGCTGACTTGCCTTAGATATGAATGAGTCTATATGTAAATCCCAATTAAAATCATTTGATATAAAAACTCCGAGGTATTTAAAACTGTCTACTACAGATAAAGGTCTGCCACTTAGGTAATACACCACATCTGGGTTTCCGCTACTCTGCCTTGCAAAACGAACGATTTGGCATTTATCAGTGTTAAAATTCATTTTCCAGTTATAGGCCCACTGGTCTAATATGTTTAAATCCTCCTGGAAATTCACTGAATCCTGAAGGGTGTTTACCTGAGAAAAAAGTAAAGCGTCGTCTGCAAAAAGCTTGATAGTAGAAAAATTTAGATTATCGGAGATATCATTTATGTACACCAAAAATAGGGTGGGCCCAAGGACAGACCCTTGTGGAACGCCCGATGAAACCAGCAGGTCAGAAGATGCAGCACCCTCTATCACTACTCTTTGGAGTCTGTTTGACAGAAAGTCCCTAATCCAATTTACCATGTACGGGTTTATGTTTGATTTTATCAATTTGTCGATCAACAAGCCGTGAGACACCTTGTCAAATGCCTTAGAAAAATCCAGTACCGCTGCATGTACTATATTATTGTTATCTACTAATTTCATTATTTCATTCACAGTAGAGACTAGCTGGGTGGAGCAAGATAGGCCTTTTCTGAAACCGTGTTGGTTAGAATATATGACATTTACCAGATCTTTATTGATGTTACTAAGCACAATATGTTCTAACAATTTGCAAGCAATGCATGTCAGAGATATGGGCCTAAAATTTCCCGGATCTTCCCGACTGCCTTTTTTATGTACCGGAACTACATTGGCCACTTTCCAGATATCTGGAAGTTTTCCAATGTTCAACGAGTACTGGAATATGCTCGCCAATATCTTACTAATAATTTCAGGTTCTAGGCAAAGATCTTCTTTTCTAAACTTATCTGGGCCCGGGGCTTTCCCGCGCTTAAGAGTATTTAGAAGTTTGAGAACTCCATCACTTGTTACTTGTATAGGGCATTTATCTGCAGAAAGTTCAGTTTGAGTTGTGGAAAAACAGTCACTATTTGAAAAAACACCCTGAAAAAATTCGTTAAAAATCTCAGATGATTCTAAGGCTGATTTATTTTTGAAAACCGCAGTGCCTTGTGAGTTTTTTCCAGTTTTCCGCCTATAAAAAGAGTAAAATGGTTTGCTATCACCCCTTTCCAAGGGTTCAAACAGCACTCGGTGGTAATATTCCTGCTCCATTTTACGAAAACTCTTTCTGTTGGTACGCCTAGTTTGTTTATACTTGGAGAAATCTACTTCTAACCCAGTGTGCTTACTTCTGTCATAAAGTTTTCGCTGTTGTTTCACTGCACGCCTGGCTGAGTTATTAAACCATATTGGCTCCCTGTTATCATTTTTCTTAGGGATACATTTAGGAACAAATCTATTGACAGCTAGATTCATGGACGTCTCAAAAATCTGCCAGACGGAGTTGATACTCGTTTTACTTTCAATTGCCTGTACTATATCTGTCAGAGAATCAGTCAAAAGCTCTTTAATAGCAGTAGAATCAGCCTTGTGGTATAATTTGATAAAAGAAGGCTGTTCATGAGATGTCTTAAAATTTGCTGCTACACAGAGTTCAACTAAAAAATGATCGCTGATACCGGGGTTGATTATCCTGTAGTCATAAACAAAACTAGACTATTTGTCATAACTAGATCTAAAGTGTTTCCTAGCTGATGTGTTTGTTCCATTATAATCTGACGCATATCATGAGACAAGATGCAGTTCAAAAAAGATCTATGCAATTGTTTTTGATTTGAGTTTGATCGAATTTGTAGGTTGCACCAATCTATATCTGGAAAATTAAAATCCCCCACAACTAGTACATTAGACCCTGGAAAATCAGAGGTCATAAAATCCAGCAATTCCTCAAGTGGTGCAACTGCCTCTCCCGTCAGCCCAGGCGGAACATAACAACAAAGAACAAAAAATTCATTTTCATCTCTAGGGCATCCAACTTTCACACAAACAGCCTCAACGGGTAAGAAAGATCTTTTGAAAAAGACTTGTTCTTGAGGCAAACTGGCTGTCAAAGCTAACAAAACACCACCACCATGACAATCTCGATCATGTCTGTATATAATTTTTTGAGAAGAGCTCAGAATCATTTCATTATTAAATGATGGATCAAGATGGGTTTCGGTTATGCACAATATATCATATTCCGAAGACAGAACTTGGATGTCATTCAGTTTGCCTCTAACAGATCTAGCATTGAGCAGCAAGATTTTAATCGATGTTATTACTTGTTCACTTTTATTATTTTCCCTTTTTTGATTTTGTACGCAGAATCTGGGTCTGCCTCCCTCGTTTCTCTCAACTCCTTTCGAAGCCGAAAATCCTCTTCTTGTTCTTTCTTAGAAAGATCTTTTCTAGCAAAAATACCTGACAGCTTCATGCCATTAATCCTGCTCAACAACTCAAACATTTGATTTTCAGACCTGGTGGATATTCTAAGAGGGCGAGGTCGCTCTTTGTGCTTTGAAGCATCGTACCTACCTAACCTATAGCTGTTATTCTTTTCTACTTTCATGTCAATATGGCAATCTTTAATGATTTTGTCTACTTGCTGTGCCCATTCCTCTCTATTGTCACTCTCTTCTATTCCAAAAAGGATCAGGTTTTTGGCTCTAAATTCAGAGTCTCTGTCTTGCTTTTCTTTATCCTCCAACTGGGCTACCAAGGAACCAGCCTGCCTTGCAAAACTCTCTTGAACTTTAAGACTATTTTGCTCCAAAGCTTTTGCAACATCTGCATACGACTTTTCAAGAGTCTGATGTTGGTTATTCATCTCATTGAATTTATTTCTGTTTGTTTCTAATGTCTCAGTAACCTCAGCAAGAGTCGTCTTAAAAACATCTTGGTTTCTACACACTTCACTAAATTGAGCTTTTGCTTTGTCAACAGTTTTTTGCAATTCTAACGTAAGTCCAGAGAGTTTTTCACACATTACATTTTGCTGTAGCCCAGAAGCCTGACCATCACACTTTGAACAGAACCAGTGCAACCCTTTAGTACCCAAGAGATCTAAAAGACTCTCAGGAACATCAACACAGGAGTTGTGAAACCAAAGATGACAAACCTCACACTCAATAGAGGATTCCAAACTTTCATCTATGTCCTTCTTACATTTTGCACATGGCTCTGCACTGCCAGCACCTGATGTTGACATTGCTTTTTTCCTTGCTTTTTGTTTCCCACCTGCCATGATGACCACTGAGTCTAGTAATTAAAAATTAAAAAGTAGGGACTCAAAAATTAAAAAGATCCCACTCAGTGTCATATACCTGGTAGTGCCTGAGGCGGCCAAACTACCTTCCCTCTGATCTCAAAACAATATTAATGTGTTATGTTAGTATAAAATATAAATCAGAAAGGAGAAGAGAGTAATAAAAGAGGTAAATACTCATAAAAGTTCAAGAAAAATTTGCTAAAATCTGAGAAGCACTTAGTGGCACCTACAATTGGTATAGTTTGTAACCAATTATGTATTGGTTACAAACTATACAATAAACTACTCTCTGTCGTAGGTATTGTTGCTGTGTCTTTAGACACTCACTGTTTCATACACTCAATAGCTCAACTCAATTTGTTTAATTTTTAGGCTAAAACGGTAGCACTACATAACATTATAAGCTACTTATATTATTGGGCTTCATAAATAGAATACCTAGATTGGGTATTTTTTTAATAAACCAGTAATACTGGACTATTTGTAATATAGAATGCCTCTGCTGATTTTTATTAAGAATTAGCTCGCCTATTTACAAAATTGGAGACTGTATTGCTCTTTGAAACGTCAAACCAATATCAACACAAAGTGTAGTACTTTTATGCAAATGTATGATTGTTATTTAACTGATGGTTTGGTTAGTTTTAAGTTACTATATTGTGTCATGCAGAACTTATCAGTACTGTATTATTGTGTTATTAAACTATATTCTATTGTATTATAATAGCTGTATTATGTTGTATTGAACTGATTTGAATTGTGTTATAGGATTGATATGTTGCATTATGTTGTGTCATATAATATATATTAATACATATTTTGTTGTATTCTAATCAATTGTATTATATTGTATTGTTATAGCGCTCACGTATCAATTATTACCTTACAGAAGTATGCGATGTATGAGTTAACTAATTATTGTTGTGGTTAAAGCTAAAGGGGGTACATCTATTACTTTTATGTAGGGCTATGCACATTGCGTATACGTTCAAATCAGTATTGTAGCTCTTCCTATTTTCAAGTTTTAAATTTATTGCTACATGCTTTGATAGATCGTTTTTCGGGTAGGTTATGATCGATAAATATTGCACCATAAATGTATGTCAGCTCTTATATGTCTATATGATCATTTTGTATTTTGAACTCATTGTCTCTAATGGATGCGATTCTTTACATTGTAGTCGGCCGCCAGGGACTTGATATGACAAACATTTCTCGCCATGACCTTAGCCACTGATCTGCCAGAAACCCTCTTCATACTCATTACATTGATACCTGTACAACTACTGATTGACAGGCTATGCTGTATACCTCATTGGGTACACTGGTTGTGATGCAGACTAACTAACGAATCTAATGTAAACTTAATCTTTTAAATGAAATTATTATTATTAAAATTATTTCTTTTTTATTTAACTGACATCAATATGCGCAATTTCTGGCTTAGCTTTAGATTTATTGTACTGGTAGCATGTTAAAACCATGCAGTATTTTGAAGCCATGTATGGTTGAAATGTTGAATGTAACCAGTATGATGGAATGTGTGGTGCAGTATGTTCGATGACAACCAACTTTCTGGATGATTAATTAATATCATGTCTTTGTATGGGTATCTTAGTACTTATGATGACTAGTATGAAGACTATGAAGACTTATGAAGACTAGTATGATTATTATATAGCATGTTTACCAAAGTACATAGTCTGTTTATCATGATACATCAAAAACTGTTAATTGATTCTAGTAAAGCATATTGCAAAGTATTTAATAAAACTATTACATAATTATAATCTTGAAGCTCATCATCACCGTCTAATTGATTACCATCCTCAATCTCATCAGTCATTTCATTACTGCACTCTACACAGCCGCATAAACTTGTGCAAACTCTTTTTGCATGAGCAACTGGTCCATTGGACAAGCTGCCTAGGAATAGCTCTTTGCTCATCAGGAAAGCATTGCCCAGAAATCTCATCATCATCTTTACTCCAGACATGGTTTGTGGGATCTGGGGGCACCATTAATGGTTGAATTTTCCACTGCTGTATTGCTGCTTAGTAATTGACCCTCATTAAATGCCGACGGAGAGAACCCTCTTGGTGGAAGGTTTTTTTTCATAAGATGTCTTTGATGAGAACAACCTGTATCTGGCGTCGGCTTCACTTGTAGAATCAGACTTGCCATAAAGATGCAGTGTTGAACGTGTTAGATCGTTGAACAACATTTTATCTATTAGAATGTGGTAGTTGATTATATTGAATTATGTAATCCATGACAGCTAGCTTTGAAAATCGGTATAATTAGTAAATTAAAGTTTTCGATCATTACTCCAAAGGCCGGCGGTCGCTCGATGAGACAGGAAACTGACAACAAACCTAATTGATATCGGGGTAATTTAATACCCCCGTACTACAACATGACGTAAATGTTGGTCTACGGCTCTGATTGGCTGGTCCGACTGACTGCACACGGCGTAAGAAAAAATTTATTTTTGTATAACTACTCACCATTTAATGGCAAATTACTCTTAGCTTATCAACTAAAATAGCGGTAGGAAACTAAATTAGTAATGAATAAATTAGAAACATGTTAAAAGTGTCAAGCTACCATAGACCCCATCTTCTGCCACCTGTTGACACGATAATGCCCTGTGGCCACCAGACTATAAAAGTTTACTTTTTTCGCAATAATTTTTCAAATATATATATATATATATATATATATATATATATATATATATATATATATATATATATATATATATATATATATATATATATATATACATATATATATATTTCTGATTCTGATTCTGATTAAAAAGAGTCTCGAGACCTCAAAAGGAGGAAGTGGAGACCGTTTGCATAGATTGTATAAGAATAAAAATTTATCTATTTGAACAAGTGAATTTAAAACATCAATTAATAAAACTTTCCTGTTCTAATGATCTCCCAATCTAATATCCCGAGAAGTTCGTGGAATGAAGCTGTTAAAATATGTGTTTGTGTTGCAGGCGATTGCCTTTGGAGCGTTAGACCGAGATGATCTGGTGTCATACTGGTGTGGTTGGGACATTAAAAAATTAAAACTTTCAATTAGCGCTGAGTGTGTGCTATTAGATAAAATGTTTATTAAAAGGTTGAGTCTTGCTCGTTTTCTTCTGATCTCTAAAACTTCCAACTGGATATTCTCTCGAGCTTCCGTTACACTAGCAACTCCTTTCAAATTACATATAAATCTCACGGCTCTTCTTTGTATAAATTCAATTTGAGATATGTGTTTGACTAAAAAAGGGTCCCAGACCTCACAAGCGTACTCCAAGGCGGGTCTACATAAAGTCAAATATGCGATTTTCTTTACTTTATTAGGAGCATTAAAAAGAACCCGTTTTATCATTCCCAAGGTTTGTAATGCTTTGGTACAAATCGATGTTATATGGTGGTCCCAGCTCAATGTATTTGTAATAATCACGCCCAAATATTTAAAGCTATCCACAACTTCCAGATTGGTATTATAAAGGTTGTACTCAGCTGGGACGCCAGAGTCTGACGTGAAATTAAAATTTACAATTTGACACTTTGTTACATTAAAAATCATTTTGGACTCAGAGGCCCAATTTTCCAAGGCAGTGAGGTCAGACTGAAAATTTATGCAATCATGGTGATTATCAATTCGACTGTACAGAAGAGCGTCATCAGCAAACAGTCTGATGGTGGAGTGTTTTAAAACTGATCCGACATTGTCAATATATATTAAAAAGAGTGTGGGCCCCAAAACGGAGCCCTGCGGCACTCCAGAGTGGACTTTTAAGGGTGCTGATGCATGACCGTTTATAATAACTTTTTGAAATCGGTTGCTTAAAAAATTTTGAATCCAATAAACAATCGAATGATGGACCCCAGCACCTAAAAGTTTAACTATAAGCAGAGAATGTGATACCTTATCAAAGGCCTTCGAAAAGTCAAGAACTGCAGCGTGTATTTGCTGATTTTCATTATTTGCATCCATAAGATCATGGACAACAGTGACCAGTTGAGTGGTACACGACAGTCCATGCCTAAAGCCGTGCTGATGCGAGGAAAGATTTAGGCTCTTATTGATATAGCTCAAAATGATGTGTTCAAGCATCTTGCACGCTATTGATGTTAGTGAGACAGGGCGATAATTTCCGGCGAGAGTCTTATCGCCTTTTTTATAAACTGGTGTGACATTGGCTAATTTCCATGCAGAAGGTAAACTTCCGGTATTTAAAGAGTATTGGTAAACCAGTGTGAGCATTGCTGACACTGTGCTGACGTCAACCATGAAGTCCTCTTTTCTTAAGCCGTCGGGCCCAGGGGCTTTGCCCTTTACAAGACCTACGATCATTTTCTCCACGCCCTCACAAGTGACTATTATTGGACTGGTGCTGGTATCCGGTAAATCGTATTCAGGAAAAAATTCATCTGCCTTTGTGAAAACACTTTGAAAAAACATGTTAAAATTATTAACCATCTCCGACTCTGATTGCATATTAGCTAGTAGGGCGGAGGGGCTGTTCTTGCGACCCTGAGTGCGCCTCATAAAAGAGAAAAAAGGTTTGCTTATGCCAGCCCGGAGTGGTTCGTACAAAACTCGATTATAATAATCCTGCTCAATTTTGCGAAACATCTTTTTATTTTCGCGTCTCATAATTTTGTATTCGGCCATCAAGTCAGGAGAGTGTGTTTTTTTAAACTTATTGTATAGTTTTCGTTGTTTGCACACAGCCTTACGTGCCTGAGAGTTGAACCATACTGGTTCCCTGTTATTTCGTTGTTTTATTGTCTTTTTAGGAACAAAATCACTGACAGCAGATTTAACGGCTTTCTCAAAAATATTCCACAATTGGTCAATATTGTGTCCTGTTTTTATCGCGTCCTTGATGTCTTCCAAAGCTTGAAGTAAAAATTTCCTGATTGCCATGGTATCTGCTTTTTCATATACAAAATAAAAATCTTTGCTAGCTACCTTGTCAGTTTTTGATATGTTGAGCTCAACTTCTACTAAAAAATGATCACTCAGACCAGGTTCCACAACCTCAACTTTTTCAATAAATTCTGAGTCCGATGTTAAGACCAAGTCTAAAATATTTCCTTTAAAATGTGTCGGCCTATTGACCATTTGTCTAAGATTATACTCCGCCAAGCAGCTCAAAAAAATTTGATGACAACCTTTATTGTTTGAGCTTATTTTTGTCGAAAAATAAGCTCAAACATATAACAAACAAATAAGCTGTATGTATATATATATATATATATACATACAGTATATATATATACATATATATATTTATACGTATCTATATATATATATATATATAACACAGCGAGCCCATTTCTGATATTTTGGCACATTCGGTAAAGCTTTTCATTTTAGTACAATTGCGTCTGAGGAGTGCTTCGTACGAAACAAATTTGTAACGCAAATACTAAAAGTTTACTTTTTTCGCAATAATTTTTCAAATATATATATATATATATATATATATATATATATATATATATATATATATATATATAAACGAAATTTCTTGTAATAGGTTAAGACTGAACAGCACTACTACATTAACTCAGCACCAGGAGGCAAAAGCAGCTGAGACATAAGTCATTGCTGCCGTGCTACCAACTCTAGGCATTGGACCTTTTACTTGGTGAAGGCCCAGTTGTCTCCTTTCAGCCCTCAGCTCTCAGGCCTATATCAGACCACCTATATAAAAGGCCAAGGTCTGCCAGTGCCCGCTATTCTTTAGCAGCTGATAGATTCTTTCTTCCTGATCCCAGCAGACGATCTCTTTGGCTGTGAGCACTCTTAGAAAGCGGGTCAACCTCTTAGTGTGAGACTCGATTCGTGTCAGTGGCTTCCACACTCAGTTTTTTGGTGGCTGCTACAGTCAGTCCTGCGTTTTCCTTTTCTTTGGGGGTGGGCTTGCGGCCTGAGGCTTGGATGATCCAGGCTGGCTCGGTTATACTGAAACCACCTGAGACCTCTGAGTCAACTTGGGCTCTAGCCATGCTTTCCTCTTTAGGTTGCCTCTTTTAGGCAAATGCTCGCTCACCCTGGCTGCTTTGGCTGCCATCTCCCAAGAAGGTCAACCAGCCATCGTCAGAGTGAGGGTATTTGCCTTTATAAAAAGATGGTTGGCCATCTTTGTGCCAACCAGATAGTCAGAGTTCAGTTAGTCACTAAAATAACTGACTATGCCCAGCAAATTTATTTACTGTGCAAAAAGCTAGATGCCACAATCCACTCCCAAAGACTTCCCTTTAGATTCCCTTTTCACATAAACAGAAAGTCATCAAAGTTCTGTTGCTTGAGTCAGCGCAATTTTTATGAACCCAAAAAGAATGCAAAATCATTTGTTACCTATTTAAAACTGAGTATTAATCCCCTTGCCAGAGTTGGTAAAACTAAATGATATTTCCCTTGTGAATCCATCAAAATTCCCTGTCAACCCTAGTGCTATTTGCCTTTATCCAGTCAAACTAAAAGAAACGCACCAACTGCAACACTTCGTTTAAATTTGGCTTGTGGTGATTGCATTAACAATAAGAAGACAACTAGAAAAATAAATTGAATATCTGTTTTCTTTATCTCCAAGTGTTAAAAGTGATAATAATTTTGAGATTTCAAAGAGGGACAATCATGCCATTTTTACATATTACTTGCTGTACTACCTGGCGTTGCCCAGGTAATAAAAAAGTTTTTGGACAGAAAATTTATTTGTATTTAACATATAACAACGTTTTCCATCACTAGCTGGATGCCCGGCGTTTTTCGGGTATTAAAAATCTGCTTATAAAATATGATCGGTAAAGCTACTCGCCACTTGCTATTAGCCTGGCACATTGCCAATGGACAATTTGAGTCAGTTTACTACTAAAAGCCAAGTACTTGCTCTAACGATTGAGCATTCATAGAAATATGCGACTTTCTGTGACGCTGCACCATCACGTTGCGTCGTAACAGAGAGTGGTGAAGTCTTTGCTCCATGATATAGCATCATATATTACCTAATCAGCTCATGTGGCTGATTTGGTAAGGCCTGAGACTGGTAAGAACGGTTCGAGATCAAATCTTCTGCAATACGGGTTCTTTATTCCAAGATTTTAATAGCTAATATTGGACAAACACAGCCACAAACTTTGAGAAATATCTATACAGATTTACATTGTGTGTTATAAACACTCATCATGCTTAAACTTGTTTTGCTAAAAATATTTTTTTAAATTCACAGAGATTGGTGATAAGACAGAACATAAAAGCTTATTGGGTAGGAGGCAAACTCACAGTAAAAAGATAAGTTGTAGCAGGTTTCCATGCCCTTCAAATTTCCATACCCTTCATTGCTTCCATTCTCTGGCCGGCTAACATTAGCTTGGTGTGTACACGTAGTGATGGTGACTCATTCCTGAAAAGTATAAAATACAGTCAAACATGGATAACTCAAACTTCATGGGACCGAGTGAAGGTGTTCGAGTTATCAAAGTGTTCAAGTTATCAGAGCACTGTCATAAGTTCATGTATTTATTAGTAAATACATGTACATATACAAACTATAATATAAATCAAAAGCATGAATCGCTTGTTTCAAATTAAATGCTTCTAATGTAAAGCTTGAAATTTTTTTATCAGGTAGTATAGAGATTTTTCTATCCCTTGATATTTGTTTGTTGTTTTATGTGATTCGACTGCCAGGATGTTTTCAGATTAATATTGGCAAAACGTGATCGCTGTTGAGATGCTCAGAAGAAAAGACATCTTTTTCTTTTGAGCGTTTTAACCAAGAGCAATTTTGCCGATTTTTTTTGAAGTTTATGCGAAGGTTACCTCGCTTTTCCTTGCCTTCGTAGGACCATCGATCGCTAAGCAGATGTTTAGTAAAAATCAAATTTCATGAAGCCTTTAGAAAAACTCGTTGACGAAAGAAAATATTTTGCTGATGATGATAATAACGGCACCTACGAACTACTAAAATCTGAGGTTTATCTCTATGGCTTTGAATAAAGTGAGTTTCTAAAGCGATAACAACTGTCTCGGTAGCCGTTGGGCAAAAAAATGTTCAAGTTAACGAAGTTGAAGTCGAGTTATCTGAAGCAATTTTTCATTGCGTGGTAACGGACCAAACAAAACCATTTGAGTTAACCATGTGTTCGAGCTATCTGAGGGCAAGTTATCCATGTTTGACTGTATTTATAAATCTTTCTAGCATCTTTTCATACTGATGTAAATTTAATTAACTTTTGTCTCCACATACATTAATTCTAGTAAACTTTATTTCTATTTAAATATGAGTAAATTTAGATCCAGAACAATAATATGTTAGAGTTTAAAGTTTGAAATTGATGTACAAAATATGTACTAGGTGAATGTCCTGTGTTTCACAGGTAAGGAAACAACAGCTTATAAACATAACATTAACTCACCTACTACATTACCTCTACACTGCATTACTTGCAACTGTTTACAAGCTGTTCTTATTAAGCTGTTAAATGCTGAGCATTCACCTAGTGAGGTCAGCTGCTCATCGTTACGTGCGATGCAAAATTGTTAGGCGCGTTTTAGTTGCTGCAATGCATATCTTCATCTTTATTAGTCATGATTTTTAGTTGAACGCCATAGTCCGATGGATAGGTGCAATGCATCCATGACTGGAGGGTCTGAGATCAAATCCTTTGTATGGTAAATTTTTTATTGCCAGATTTTAATCTCAAAGATGAACAGACAGACTTTCACATCTACTTGAATTTTAGTGCTTGTCTGTCATTTTCTTGGCCAGTTATAGCAAAAAGGTTTTGATACGAAAAAAACAGCTTCACTGAGGATTTCACCTTGTGACATTGAATTCACCAATTAGCAAACAAGCAAGCTTAACCACTAGGCTAAACCATTCTTAATATTTTAAACTGTTTATGTATCCTTATCACGATTGAAGCTTAAAAGCTAAATGGGTATGTACCTTTTATTATTGATTGATATTACCTTTTGCAATTTTTTCTTTTGAATTAAAAAAAGCTATTACAAAACGCATTATTACCTTTTTTTAATTTTTCATTTTCAATTGTGCTGTCATTCCGTAACAGCTAAAATTAAAAGCTGAAATTTTTTATGTGGCTAGTTTTATACTGTGTTATCTTGGGTAGGAATGGCCTCTACATTCTCTCTCCGCTCGGTCAGACAAAGCACCTTCGTGCGCTTCACCGCATATGTTTGTACCAGTATCAAGAGAAACCAGTATTGTCCATCAGAACTTTGACTACAACAAGCTTCTGCAACAGTATCTTTTTATACTCACACTTTGTGTACTCAATGTCACTATTAATTTAACATGTTCAAGATTTTTTATTTTTATTTTTTTTCAGTTTGTATTAATTGTATCAACATAAAATAAGTTTGCATTGTAATCATTGTGGAAAAACGGAACATCTAGCTTCTACTTTCAAATTGCTTCACTTTTAAAAACCTTTACAGTTGCTTAATTTGGTCTTTTTATTTATTTGAATTGCACAAAGCGCTCCTTTTATGAAGTTTAAAAGTTTGAATGGTAAATGATGTATATGTTAAATGAAAATAAATCTTCTGTGCAAACACTTTTCTATTACCTTTTCTTTACTTCTTTATTACCCGAGCAAAGCCGAGCATCCATCTAGCTTATATTTATAGATATAAGATATATAATTTGATGCCAAGAAATTCTTTGTTAGCATAACATGCCAGCTTTGAAAGTGTAGCCTGTTTAAAGGAAGACATATCTATATGTTTGCCTGTTGCTTCTGTTTTTCTGTGCCTGAAAAAAATTAGTAGAATAATGTTGTTATGTTTTTTGTATTCTGTGTTTGGCTCATCTCAAAATAGTTTGCTTGCACTCTTATATGAAAGCGAATGCCATCCTTTGATAGTGTGTCAGTTTTTCTACTCGCTTTGTCTGCTTGTGACATTATAGCAAATAGACTCTATAAATTCGAACTTGATCTTGTTTTATTGAAGTAACAATTTAATGCAACATTGCGCTATGCTACTAAGAAAAACCCTCTTAGGATAGCCTAGTCGGAGTAATGCGCTCTTACAGATGTCAGCGTAAACATTGTGACATATTTTTACCAGTGAATGCTTTGCTTACTATTCAACAAGTTTTTACCAATCAATAAGCTTTGTCTAGTTGTGGTATAATAAGGTCCAATTGTGATTAAGATGCAGAAGTTGACATTAGTTTTTCTTTACCTATTAGAAACATACTAGTTAAGGAAAACTGCTCTTCTGTAAATGATTGACTGACAACTTGACAGTGCATCAGTTCTGTTGTCTCATGTATAAAAGCAGTAGTGGCTGATAGCAATAGTGGCTGTTAAAAATGATGTACGAAAGAAATTGTTGCTTATAACATTGATAGCCAATGACAACAATTACAAAACTAAGTGGTTGAAGGATTACCAGCAAATAATTTACTTGAAGGAGAATGTTTTCTAAGGTTAGAATAATCATACACTCCATGTGCTTATATGTTCATGTAAATATAATGTGTTATATGTTCAGGTTTACTTTTAAAGTCCCAAGCACATTTTGCAAAAAACAAAGAAACAGAGTGCAAACAACATCTACTGTTATTTATTTCATAAATCTTCAATAAAATGATGCATTTATTATTCAATTTTGATGTTTTAGCAGGTTGTATTTTTTAATTTTCATGCTTTTGCAAGTTGTAAGACATACAGAACGTGAGAACTACTAATGGCGATGGTTTTGGTATTTCAACCGAGTTGTTGTGAGTGAATCACTTTATTTGGCTACTATTCAAAAACAGTCAGTAGGCAAAATATTTTTGACATTTATGGAAACCATAATTTATAACATGAGGCTTTGCGCACTCATACATCGAATACTTGCATTATGTACTGAAACTTTTGTTTTTACTGCAAAATTGGTGTACAAGGATATTGAAAAGCCAAACCTTCAAGTAGGCTATTGAATCTTTTTGTATGAGCTCAGCATATATCATCAACGTAAATAGAAACAATCATGAAAAGCATAGATAATTGAAAAACTAAGAGTAAAGAAGGAGACAACTTGTGAAAAACTTAACATAAAGAATTAAATTCATAGACTAATGTTTGAAGAAATAAGTTCTTTCATTCTAGAAGAGAGCTTTTCTTGTCAGATCTTTAAAAATATCTATTCCACAACCAATTAGAGGCAGTATACAAAATTCTAAAGACAAGCTTAAAGATGAACGTGCACAAAATCTTAGTACATTTTAACAAAAAGTATCGGTAACTTTCTATCATTTGCGATTGTTTTTCATATTTGATGTAAACTGATTCTCCGCATGCTTCAAGATTAAAATTGACCAAACTCGATTGCAGCAAAAACGCTAAGATTAAGCCAAAGCACTATTTTGAGATTTATTATAGCTGCAAAGAGGTCGATAAAGTATAGGTGCATAACTCTGCAGCTTGAGGGCAATAACTAATACTAACGGTAGCACTTGAAGCAACTAGTGATGTCATTGCGCAATTTCTTTTCTTAATGTTTCAACTGTCATGAAGTTTTGGCAATTTTAATCTTAAACCATCCTGCCAGTCAGATCACTTCAAACATCAAAAACGATCGCGAATGATAGTCAAATACTGATACTTTCTGATAGAATTTACTGAAAAATTATGCAAGTCCATCCTTAATGCGATGCAACGTGTGGCATCAAACGAGGATTATATTCCCTCTAATATAAAAAGGTGAAGTTTTCTCTGCTCTCTCTGTCAACTACCATCATCTAGCATGTAAATATTGCTACTTTTTGTTTAGCTTCTATAGCTTACGCAAATGCCTGACATGAAGGACTTGTGAACCATGTGTGAGTCACCCTGAGTACTTTCATGGATTACTCAGAGTGCTCTCTCTATTACGCGCTAGTTAAGAGCAGGTAGGCATCTAAAGGTTACTCTGATATAAGAAACTAAAAAATATTTTATACTACCACTTGGCATGGCCAGTTTAAGTATGAATAAACAAAGTACATATAAAGGAAATATCGATCAGATAGTCTCATTGATATGATCTGTATACTTAAACATGCATGAGTATCATGCTCCTTAAAATCACAGGTAGAAATTAGACATTAGTTTGATAAGTTTCAGCAAAACCTTTATTTTTATAAAGAAACAATTTTTCAAAATATTTTTAGTTGCTAACATTAGATTAAGAAATCATGATTATAGCAAAAAGATACACTTTTCTTGCCAGAATTGTTTTGGTTAAAGCTTAAGCCAGAGCAAATTTCAGCTTTGTACCTGAAGTGTTAACTGCACAATATTTGCCATTACATGTGTAGCTAAACGTATGTACTAACTTTATATTATTTACTCTACAACATTTTTACCCTTAAAACTACGCTGTACAAACAGAAATAAAAGTCTACATTGCAAAATACATGTATAACTGCATATGAGTGAATACGACAAGCAATAAAAATGAACTCAGGGGATGTAAGAAGCATATGCCAGTACTAGTGTAGCTATAAATATACTTCTTTTTATAGTGCAACTATAAAAAAACAGCAAAAGAAATTTTTTTTACCATAGAAAATACAAAGGAAAAGTAACACAGAGCTTCATTGTATTTATATTTCTCTTTTAGAACTGGCTCTGTTAGATTTTGAGGCAATCATCTTGTTTACGCATATATACATGTAATTCTTAAGTTTTCTGTACTTGTATGAATATCGCAAGTTGACAGCTTTTTATATGTATTATCCTCATTCTTTATCTGGTCCTTTCAGTCTCAGACCATTAATCAGGAAAGCCATATTTCAATAAAACTGTGCTGTAGGATTTCTTCATATGCTTAAGTTTCTGATTTATTTGAATTACTACCGAGCAGACAACTCCATCTGTTCAAACTTATCATTTGGTAACAGTGCCATTTATTTAGTACACATTGTTGTTAGTGTACGAGTTGCAACTGTAGTTTCTATGATATTTGAGTATATTATCAGAATATGTGTTAGCTGATGTGGAGTTAAAGATAATATTTGTGTCAGCAATCTTCCCAAAAATATTCTGGACATGGTTTTCAAAGTTGGTTTTTGCTCACTCTATAGTGATATATATAAAGAGTATCTTATATTAGTGACCATTGCTAACTAGTTGACAACATCAAAGGCTCAAGTATTGTAGAAACTGAACTAATTCTAAAGCATTATTTTAATATGTAAACGAGTGTTTTAAGAAATAGCTATAGCCAGAAAATGTCAAAGTTTCATAAAAATGACTAAGAATACCAAATTTTGCAGACTAAAATATGCAAATATTATTTAAGTATTTTCCTAAGGGGTCATTTTACTGTCGACTAAGTTTATATTTGCGCCTGTTACAGATTCATAATACCAGTGCTTCAGTTATTTATGTGGCATTGCTGACTATGCACTTATTCAGTTACTGCGAATAGACTTTGTTGTCCATCCAGCAGCGAATAATGCACCACCATAGTTTATGTTATAGTGATGCTGGTCATTGGTAACAATTTCAAATTGGCCAATGCCTAGGTTTATAAGTTTCTTTTTCTAAATTTTCTAAATTCTCTTTCTAAATTGATTCCGCTATTAATGGAAAGCCTCTAATAAATTTGTCTTTATGGGTATTTACATTTCAGACTAGAGCAATGCTTAATTCATTTAAATAAGCTACTAGCTGGCAGTAACGACAGCTCTACATACTTTTACAAAAGTATGAGCGAATGTCTCCAATGCTGTGTTTTGTCATGCTTTGTCAACCTCATCTTTTACAACAGTTATTTTACAGATGAATTTGATGAGGAATATCAATTTTATATGCTTTAACAGACCCTTTACTTATTCTAAGGTGACAGCACACCGTGCAGTACACTGCCTACTCCACTCTATCTTTGTCACCATATTTATAGTAGGCCAGCCAGTTTTTTGTTCAGCCGTTGATGAATAATTCATTAATAGCTGTAAAGCCAAAATTTGAGGGCAACATGTAAATATTTAAAAAACAAAAAGCTCAAATTTTGAGATTTAAAATGAATATTTAGGTGGTATAGCTAAATAAAATTATCTCTAGTTTAAAGATACAGTGTAATTAAAATGGACAGCTATAAGATAGTAAGAAATGAAGAAGCAAAAATAAAAAATTAGAATTGTAAAGCCAATAAAATTGGTGAAATAAATTGATGTAATGCGATATTACCTAGTGATATGTTTATATTCAAAACAGTATTGTCAGGTTTGATAATGTTGCTACTTGCTTGTTAGTATTTCTTCATGTACGACATATTTACCCGCTTAATATGTTCCATGATTTCTCTATCTACTTCTGTTTCTTGTGTTCTTACACTAGTATAATTATGTGTGTTTGTCTCCATATGTTTTGATAGTTTATTGTGACACTCTTCAGATGAAGCTATTATTAATGAAACAGAAGAACTGATAATTTTTAAAGAGTCTTCTATTCTTCGATGTGAACAATGATGTCATAGTAATGTTTCATAATTTGTAACAAGTCACTATTCTTAGAGGTAGCTTGATTAAGATTCTATAAAAATGCTATTTGCGATGAAATTTTTCAAAAACTTGCATAAATAGTAAACATAAATACATCTAAACATAGAGGTTACCAAAAGTAACACAATATGAAATGGTTGTATCTGTAACTTTCTTATAAACTACTTTTTCATTATATCATGAATAACTCAGCATTTTTTCTAACTAGAAAAACTTTAGTTTGAAATTATATTTATACTTCCCACCTGATTGGTACATGATATCTATTCTGAACACCAATTTAGTTGTTAGTGAATTTATGTTTTTGTTAGTTTGTAGAAAATGTCAGCAAAGCTATTTAATATAATTATTATAAACTTTTTTTATTGTTGTTATTTATAATTGATTACCCTAGTAGGTTATTGACATTAGATGCTAACCTAAATATAACTTGCTCATTCATTAGCTGTAGCCACATTATACACTTAAATTAGGTTAGAATTTTAACTTGGTGAAACTAAATGGATTATTAAAAGCTAAGTAAGAAAGCTACATTCATATCTTAGCTGTGATTCGGTACACTGAGTAAGCTATTGATAAAATAGTAATGTTTTTGCATTCATATAAACAAAGAATAACAGGAAATAGAAAAAAATTATGTCCTTTTAATAAAATTCGTCAGGAGAGTATAATAATTGGAAATAATGACTAACTCCAATTGTCATGGTTGTGTCTGGTACAGGTATGGTATCTTTTAATGGTTTTCTGGCATGTCAATTGATGTGTCATTCCTCATGGGCTACTTCCACAGGAGGTTTCTAAGCTGCTTGTAAATGAGTATATGATGAATGCCTTTATTGCTGGTTCACTAATGTATTAGGTATCATGTTCAATGTAATAATGCGTATGTATCGGGTGTTTAGGAATTTCTCCATTATGCTATCTGCTTTTGCTAATACTTCAATACAACATAGTTACTAAGGTTAACATATTATTTGGTTACTAATTTTTAATATGTACAGTACTAATTTAAATCTTGATGATTTTTACTAGGGGATGTTTGCATTATATAATTACTGTGATTTCTATACCTCTCCATATGATTTTTTTTTATAAAAGATGGCACTGCAAGAAGACACTGTGCAGTGCACTGAATACGCCTTGCTTTCTGTGTCACCATGCATGTTTATAGTAGGCCAGCTAGCTTTTTGTTAAGCTGTTGAGGCATTATTTTTTAATAGCTGTAAAGCCATAGCTTTACGGCTGTGTGTAAGCATTTACTACACAAAAAGCTCCAATTTTGAGATTTCAAATGCCCAAACTAGTTGGATAGCTAAATAAAATTATTTTTAGAATTAAGAAAATTTAAGTTGACAGTTGTGCATTGGTACAGATTTGGAGAAGCGAAAATTGAAATGTTCACATTTACTTGATATTTATTCTTAAACAAAAAATCACCTATCTTATATACATGTACATTCCTGTAAAAAATTGAAAAGGATTTATTGACTTATGTTTGAAAAGTACCAAAAAACTCATAAAAAATTCAAATCGTAAGGTTTTAATTTGTTTACTTTTATAAATGAAATATTGAAAATAGTCAATAATTTAATTTGTTTTGTTTAAAAAAACTATATTTATGTTTTTTTTTCAATCTACCCATTTGATGGTAAAATCTATCTAATATTGATATGTTTATGAACACTGTTGTTGATGCTAATATTTTAGAAGATTTTTAGCAATTTCTTGCTCAAGCTTCCCATAGAGGTTTATAAAGCTACAAATGTTATATAGTTAAACTTCAAAATAAATTTGAGATTCAACAATCCTACGGACAGCATTTGAATAAATGGTTAATTAGTTAAAAATCATTATGGTACATAGCTGTTTATTTATTAACTGACAGCAAGAGCAAGGTAAGTTTTTAAAGAGCTTTATAAGAGGGATCATTTACAACCAACATTTACGGTTGTGATAAAATTCTCCTGCAATGATAAATTACTACTAACATCACGATATCAAGTTCCACAAAAAACTATCAAAAAAACATTGAGAAATCTAATCAAGACCAAAAGTATAGACTATGTAAAGAAGGAGATGAGCCTAGAAGTTACATAATAATGAGTCTTCAATAATTGCCAGTCTGAGTACAAAAGCAAGCACGCTAGAGTAGTGGCTGAAATGCACTAGTAATAACGATAACACAATTAAATATGACAACACCACATACCAACTATTTGTTAGATGAATAATTTTCGGCGCGTATGTCCCAAAAGGTTTGGTATCTGATTTTTGCAAAAGGTATACGCTTGTCGCTAACATTTTTTAGTTCTGCATTATGATTATAGCCATTATAGTTTGGTAGTTACCTACTACAGCATGTGTATCATGTCATAAGTTAGTGAGAAAAAAAACAGTCGCATGAAGCAGGGTGGGAAAAACCAACATGATTCATGTTTAGAGTCTTTCCCAATTCTTAGCACCGGTACTAGTTGCGAATTATAGGACAGGATTTGAGTCTCCCTTTAAGCAACGAACATTGAAATATTTTAAAAGGAAGTTAATAAAATGGTATCTTGATTGATGGTATCTTGATCTTCGTTTAAATTAGATACCGGCTGTAAGTGTAGAAACTGGGAAACATATCAAGAGATATAGCTAGCCGAAGCAGTAGTCGTTCGACTTAAAGGTTGACTTGCAACAAAGTTCACATTACAGTTATTTGGTATCATATAAGATTCACCATGTCTTACTCTGTTGTGTTGTATGTGCGAAATATGTGGGAATGTGATTACAAGCTCTTAAAAGCTCAAAAACGAACAGTTAATCGCAGCCGCACGAGACCGCCGTAGTTTGGATTCGCTTTCCAAAACGGCTTAAATGGGACGGAGTTGTTACAAGATGGTTTCTGTTTACACTTTCATGCAACCTCATTCGTCAAAATATTTTTACAAATATACTTCACGCATTCAATATAACCATGTCTATTGTTCTTATGCTCTATTTTATTGTCATTGTAATGCTGTCACTTTTAGCACTGATATCTTATAACTTACCTTAAAAATTCATTTAATTTTTTAACCTTAGCTCGAAGGAGTACATATCATTGTCTGATAATCATGACGAGCCTGTTGGTCACCTGTGATAATTGAAAAGTGCTGCCAAAATTATTTGCGAAGTATTGGGTCACATGATCAGATTACGACTTGCTGATTAGACCATGCCGAAAGAAAACTGTAAAGTAGCGAGCATCTATATTTGATATGAAGTCTTCAGTAAACCCGAAGTGTTTGTCATAAACTAGTACTACGATAAATTTTATATTGAGCTTTTTATTGGCCAGTCAATTCATGTGAGAACATCACATGACAAGACGATAACCAAACTGTAATGACTACGTCAGAGAAATAAAGAGATTCCAATCTACGCCAGCTTTTAGTTTTTGAGCTTTTAAGAGCTTGTAATCACATTCCCACATATTTTGCACCTACCACACAACAGAGTAAAACATGGTGAATCTTTTGATACCAAATAACTGTAATGTGAATTTTGTTGCCAGTCAACCTTTAACAATTAGTTCAGATTATAAATGGCTCCTGATCAGTGTTTACACATTGTTTGCATTCATGCTGAATCTACATAAGTAACACAACTTGTATAATTTTTATTACTAATTGTATTAATTACTAATTATAACTTATCTAAGTAATAAATAAAATAACGTAACTTTATCAAAAACATTTTTAGTTTTACTTCTAGACATTCAGTAAAAATATGAATGGTACTTCAACAAACATGAGCCGTATCTTGTAATTGTGTTAAAGTATTTGTATTCTATTTGTGGAACTAAGCTGAAGCAGTGGAGCTTTTTCAATTTAAGATCAAGGTCAAATATTAGTATGAAAATTTTACGAACATTAAATGCTTTGTAATAACATAGTGTATTTTATAAAATATATCATGTTTATTAGCAAAATGTTTTCATTTGAGACAAATTTTTAATTAACAGTCTTATCTAAAACATACAAATTAGGATAATATAATATTTTACCTCAAATTGACATTTTATATTTATTTATATTTATTGTCTACCAACATACAAACAAAGTATTATTTGAATCAGCTTCATGAATTTTTAAAACTACAATTAATTATCTGACTGGAAGACAAAAACTAGCCTTGGTTTTGTGGATTTTTACCACTTTTTATGATAAACCTCTAAGCTTGAGCCAGGATTTTAAACACCATTCAGAAGTAGAAAATAAGGAGTTAAATTCAAGAAAGAGAGTTTGATGGAGGTTCAAGCAGCTCAACAAATTCTACTTTAAAGTTAACATGTAATATTGATAAACAATAAAATAGACGGTAAACAATATCATTGCAAAGCTTTTTTGGTACTCCATTGAAAGTGATTGAAATGGTTAACTCTAGGTTTGCTGTGGTGGTCTTTGAATTAGATTCATGCTATTTTAAACAACCTTCTAAGTGTGTGAGAATGCACAGCATCATGCAAAGCCTTACGTGATACACAAAAGTAAAACACTGTAGGCATGAGCGGACAACTCAAAGTATAATAATATAACTGCTTTTATACAATACTGACAGTAAATCCGGCTTTGCTTAGGATTTGCTTGGAATGTTCATTTTCAATGAAAATGATACATTGCTTCTGCGACAACAATTTATGAACAAGTTCACTGAAGGCCATCGGCCGTAAGGCATGCTAAGGTGCATTATTGAGTTTTTAATAAGAAAGACTAACACAGAAAAAAAAACATATAAACAAATTATCTGGAAAACCAAAGTTTTAATATTTCCAATTATAATATAATAGTATTATATGTAATGATACCGGAAACGGAAACAGGTGGAGCAGGCGCAGAACCAATGACTGAAAGTGTGGAGCTAACAAACGGAGACTCACAATACACAGTCAGGTAATAGTCAAATTCGAGATTAATAGTCAAATTGAGTCCGGCATCGCTTGGAGTTGACCTACTTTTTTACAATAGACAAGCCGTAAGTAATGCATAGAACTCTGAAAGTCTACTCTTCCAAATCTTCATTCACTGGGTGAATCTTATAACAACACTGAACATGACTCTTATTAAAGTAAAAGTGAGTCTACATACTTTTGAAGGTGGATTACTAGCACAAGCGGTAGAGTGCCATTCTACAGAACTGATCGTCTTATATGAAGTTCTTCAAACGATGTCTATGTTATTTTCTGTCAGTGTGACTGTTCCAAACAAAAATACAAAATCAGAGTTTCATAATATAGTAGGTAGATTAACTTTTTGATTATCTAATCAGCTCTTCATATTGAATTTAGTTTCTCATGATCATGTTTTTCAGCTATGAGACGGCTGCAAAAAAAATAAGTTTTGTGCTAAAACTGCAATAAACTATGCTTAAAAACATTTTTTGTTCTGAAGTAAAGCTTCCAAATTAATTTAATTTAAACAAGGAGACAATGATGCTTTAGCACTCATGGCAAAAGCCTGGCTGCAGGCAAAACACTACCGTTTCACCAGTAACTTCACTTTAATAACAGAAAATTAGAAGTCATCACATTGAAAACTTGTTTAATAGCGGTTCAAGTTATTTAGCTGCTTTCCAAAATGTATATTAAATACATATTATCTATTGTCAATAACAGTTTTAAAATTTTGTTTATACAATGGCTTTGTTTGTTTTGTTTTTGGAATTGCCTTACCTTATCTTGTTATCGATACCTTCTCATAATTCACTGTAATGTTCGCTTCCCTTCACCGTGCTATTGGCTTTTGAGTAATAAAAGTATTGTTGCTTTCAATTCAGTTCAACAATAGGTTATGGGCCAAGGACATTGTTTTTAAGTTAATACCAGCAAACCTATCGTCATGGAAAAAAGATGGACTGTATCTAAGCTGGGCACAGCAAATTCTACTACGTGAAAATTAAAGATGAAGCATTTTCTCATAGCGAAGGACCTGTATGGCTATACAGATGGAAGCATCGCTGTTCCAGCAAACACAACTGAAGCCCCTGCCAAAGCAGAGTATAAATCTAAGTCATCTAAAGCCCTCAGTAACATTATTCTATCGGCAAGTGATGAAGTGCTATATCTAGCTTCCGAATGCGAAACACCCAAAGCGGCCTGGGACAAATTACAATCAAATTTTGAGCGTGACTTGATGGCTAATTGTCTATTTCTCAAAAAATCATCATTTTCATTCGGTGATGTCAGAGGATACATCGATAGAAACCCTTTAAAACACACAAAAATCATCACTGACAAATTAACTGCTATCAGAGCTCTGGTATCCGAAGAGGATCAGGCCGTAACTCTTCTTGGCAGCTTGCCCGACAGTTACAGCACCATGTTAACAACACTAGAAGCTCGAGGTAAAGGCCCCACTCTCGAATTTTTCCAAAACGCGTTATTGAATGAAGAACAAAAGCATGGTGAACAAAGAGCACCTGACAAGAGCACTGCCCTCTCTTCTGACAGAGAATACACCAAACGTGAATGTTATAATTGTAACTCTTCTCAGCATCTCATCAGAGACTGTCGGAAACCTAGATCGAGTTATGGTCGATGGGTAAATGAGTCATGGACGCATCCCAAAATACTCACACAGGGCAAAGTATGTAGCAGAAGTTGATAACAACCCTCACAGTGCTGAATCTGCTTTCCCAGCTGGCTACAGTAGTGATCTTGTACAAAAATGGCTAATGGACTTGAGAGCAACACGTCACATGACACCAAACAAGTCGTCCATCAAGTCCTATACAGTAAAAGACGAGCCGGAAAAGGCGATGATGGCTGATGGACGTGCCGTTGATGCTATACCTATTAGTAATGTAAACATAACAGTGCGAGTAAATAAGAATAGAATAGCCAAAGTAAGTGAATAGAAAAGCCGTCCTCTATGACGTACTTCATGTACCTGATCTGAAGCAAAATTTATTCTCGGTCAAGTCTAAAACAGATAAAGGTATGATCATTCAATTTAGCCATAGCAGAGCCTGGGTGAAGAATAAGATTGGTCAGACACACGCTATGGGCACACGTGTTGGTAAACTACATATACTACTGTATACTATACAGATCTTGAATCATCAAATCATCGCGCGAGTCTGGCATCATGTAACACTCTATGACATTAACGCCTAGCTCATTTAAATAAGTCAACTATCCATCAGATGAACCGAGAATCATTAGTAACTGGTGCCGATCTATCCAATGTATCAGTAGGTCAATGCGAGCCATTTATCAAGAGTAAAATGGCGCATAAACTGTTCAAGTCTACCGGTGATATCAAACCTAAGAGGGTATTAGAGCTTGTACATAATGATGTTTGCGGCCCCATGCAAAATCAGTCTATTGGTAACGGTAAATATTTTGTCACCTTTATTGATGATTACGGTAGGTTTGTACATGTGTATTTCATTCGAGATAAATCTAATATGTTTTCAGTTTTTCAAGATTATGAAACCTTAGTTACAAATCAAACTTGCCAAACAATCGGAACGTTACGCACTGACGGAAATGGGGAATATATATCTGAGCTGCTTGAACAACACCTTCATTTTCATAGTATCCAGCATCAGCAGACAACTTGTTACTCACCCCAACAAAATGGCGAAGCGGAAAGATTCAATCTGATGGTATGTGAAGCCGCTCGAGTGATGATCATTGAATCGGAGCTGCCAAAGTCGTTTTGAGTCAAAGCCATTAGTACAGCCGTATATAAATGCAACCAAGTTCCAACCAATGCTCACAAGGAGTGCATAACTCCCTACAAAATGTTGTATGGCAATAAACCAGATTTAAACCATCTTCACATCTTTGGCTGCACCGCTTGAGCCCATGTCCCAGATGAATTGAAGCAAAAACTGGATGATAAAGCTGAAACGATGATCCATGTCGCATATAGCCTCAGATCCAAAGCATATCGCTTATACGACCTCGTAAGTCTGAAGGTTGTTGTGCGCAGAGATGTTGGTTTTGATGAATCAAAACTTGGCCTTCCACAGAAACACGTTGATTGTGTGAGAACACACAACTCCAGTGATCAAGTCGAGATCGAACCAGCAGATAACCAAAGTCACAATCATTGAGCTGAATTAGTGTCGCATCAAAGTGCTCACAATTCTACCGAGCCCAGGAGATATGGTATACATGATTACACTGGTAAGGGACATGCCGCCAACTGTGTAACCGATCCTATTGAACCAAAATCCTTCAAGGAATCCCAGTCTAGCCCCCAGTCTGATGAGTGGTTGAAATCGGCCCAGAGGGAGTATGAGACTCAAATGAAGAATAAAACATGGACACTGGTTTAGTTGCCGCCAAATCGACAAGCCATTGGTTGCAGGTGAGTCTTTAAAGCAAAGGACGATACTGATGGCCACGTTGCAAAATACAAAGCTAGACTCTTTGCGAAGGGTTTCGCTCAACAGCACAGAGTAGACTACGATGAAACCTTTGCTCCAGTTGTTCAGCAGTCAGCTCTTCATTTCCTGCTCTCATATGGAGTAAGCCATGACATGATTGTTTACCAAATAGACGTCGTTACGGCCTTTCTCAATGGTGATCTCTCAGAGGAAATTTGTATGAGACAGCCTGAAGGATTTGTCTATCCTTATAAAGAAAACTTTGTGTGTAAGATGCAACGGTCTCTATACGGACTCAATCAAGCTTCACACTGCTGGAACCAAGTGTTGGATCAGTTCTTTAAATCCACAGGCTTCACCCAATCAAGCACAGATCAGTGTGTGAATATATGCCAGCATGATAATATCCAGGCCATTATAGCAGTGTATGTAGATGACTTAGTTCTAATCTGTGACAATCAGTCAGTCCTAGATGAAATTAAACTGGCCCTCAGCACTCGATTTCAGATGAAGGACTTGAGAAAGCTTAAGTTCTGCATGGGCATTCAAGCAGAACTTCCGAGCTCTCTGAAACTTCACCAAAGAAAATACATTTGACAAATTCTGCAGAAATACAATATGGCGGACTGCAAAACTGCTACTACCCATATGGCTGCAGACGTCAAGCTAGTGAGGAACGATGGAAGTAAACATGGAGACCAAGCCTTGTATCAATCCATAATCGGTAGTCTTCTCTATGCTGCCACTTCCACCAGGCCAGACATACAATACGCAGGGGGAGTGTTGTCTAAATTTATCACTGCTCCAACTGAAACGCACCTTACAGCGGTGAAAAGAGTTCTACGCTACCTCAAAGCAACGCCAGATCTTAGCATTTGTTACAAGAAAGATCAGCAGCCAATCGCCTACTCTGATGCTAGTTGGGGATAAAATGAGGGTCGGCACTCCACTTCAGGTGTACTGTTTATGCATTGTGGTGGCCCCATTAGTTGGATCAACAAACAGCAAAATGTTGTTGCCTTATCAACAGCAGAGGCCGAGTACATTGCAGCTCCTGAAGCAACAAAAGAAACCGCCTGGCTACGCCAACTTTACCTGTGCATCGACAGCACACCAATGCAACCAATCGAACTCAACATCGACAATCTGTCTGCTATAAACGTTGCAAACAAAAGCGAAACAAGCAAACGCTCTAAACACATAGACATTAAGTATAACTACATACGCCAGGAGATCATGAACAACAACGTTTGAACCAAGCACTGTTACACCGGTCATATGGTGGCTGACATTTTCACGAAACCACTTTGTCGTGATCGACTCGAGAAACTCAGAGATATGCTAGGTGTAACTTAGGTCATTAGACGTTTGGCCTAGTGCTGCACGATAACACAATATAATTCGATGTGACGATATATTTCAGTGGATGAGTTTATATTTGGTAAGTTTTCAAGCCGATATGAATATCGAAACCAATACTTTATTGAAATATCGGCTTATTTTATTTTGCAAAACTGGAGTTGTCTATTCTCTTTATTGTAAAGAGGTGACAACTTCTGTTTTTCAACCGATGTTAACCAATATCCTCTCATATCGTTCATGTTAAAGCCTAACACTATATATCGAAAGAAGACAACTTCAGTGTTCAATATTTTTCAATATTCGATATATTTAGAGACCAAATAATCAAATGTACATGCAAAGATATCGTGCAGCGCTAGTTTGGTCGGTTAGGTAGGTTAGCTAGCAGGATCTTGTTTGTTATTAAATTGTATTCTATGATTAAAATTCTACAACCAAGGGGGAGTATTTTCAATAATAGTTTTGGAATTTTGTTTATACAATGGCTTTGCTTGTTTTGTTTTTGGAGTTGCCTTATCTTTTCATCGATACCTCATAATTCACTGTAATGTTCGCTTCCCTTCACCGTACTATCGGCTTTTGAGTAATCAAAGTATTGTCACTTTCAATTCAGTTCTACAATATTATCTAGTTTTAATTTTAATTGTTGATAAGCTATCTATGCTGACATAAACAGAAAGTCACTCACAGAAATGGCGCACAACTGTCTATATGACACCTAATCAATATGTCTCATGAATGTCTTTACAACAATATAGTCATTTTATACATGTACATGCTTTTTAAAACACTTATAAGAATATGTCATTTTCATCAAACTGAATGTTCTAGTTTGTCATTTGAGGATTGAAAGATGTGCACATAGTTTTGCAGTTTGAATATAAACTTGAGCAAACTTTTATTAGATTTTATCAAAAAATCTACTAAAATCTGAATATTAAATTATCTAAATTACTGAATTATTAAAAAGTATCGATATTTTGCTATCATTTGCAATTGCTTTTGATGTTTGAAGTGAAAGTGATAAATAAGATAAAAGTGGACATATCTTGATTGCAGTTAAAACTTTTAGAAGAAAAAAACATGCAAAATGGCGTTGCTATCGTTGAAAATGTTAATAATTTGAAATCATATCCATAGTTGATATCTATCACTGCATTCAAGTTGTAGTGCTTCGAGTCTTTAGTTTGTCGGTTTTTGCAACTGTAGAAGTCATAATTGCACTTTCTCTTGGTCTGAGTGTTTTAATCACAATCAAGTTTTGTTAATTTTAATCTTGAAACATCCTGGCTGTCAGAAGATTATCTTAAACATCAAAAACAATCGGAAATGGTAGAAAAATACCGATACTTTCTGATAAAATCTCCTAAAATTTGCGCAAGTTTCTCTTCAATGGTAAATCATAGTTTCAGCTGAAATTTATTCCACAATTGACACTGCTTACATGACAACCAGGATCCAAATGACAATAGGATTATTTGCATTTTTGTTGGAAAATAACCAAAATTAGTCATCGATGTTTGTGTTTAATGTATGGAAATATGAAGTTGCTGGCCGATTGGTATTTTTACTGACAAGCCATTTGTTGTAGGCCGTGGGTAATGCGTGTAGTCTTGCCAATCCGCTTTTACAACTTTTCCTTTACTGCTAAAATTTTATACCATCACTGAACGCCACTCTTATTATAGTAAACATTAATCTACATCTTTTGTAAGGTGGTTAGTTAGCACAAGTGTCAGTCTACTGAGCTGAATGTCATTTATGAAGCTTTTCAATCAACGTCCATCTTATCTTATCAGGATGACAGTTCCCAGCAAGAATACAACATCATAGTTTAATAATATACTGTATTTAGATAGATTAGCATCTTAGTTTTTTAATAATTTTCTTATAGCGAATTTAGTTTCTCACAATTATTTTTTCTAGGTCTAAGTTGGCCGCTAAAAAAATAAGTTTTGTGCCCAAACTGCTACAAGAAGTTCGTAAAGGGATTCGTTGATCTGAAATAAGCTTTCCAAATTCCTTTAATCGGGTGTTACAGAAAAAGAGAAAATGATGCTTGGTACCCATAGCAAAAGCTTACCGTGTCACAAGTGACTTAACTTTAACAGAAAATCAGAATTTATCGCAATGAAGACTTGTTTAGTAACAGTTTGAGCTATTTATCTGTTTTCCAAATTGTATATTAAATAGGTATTATATATTTTTCACTTTAATTGTTAAACTGCACTGACATAAACAGAGAATGACTCACGGAAATAGCAAACAACTGTCTAATTGACACTTAATCTATATGTGCCAGGAATATCTTTACAGAGGCACTATATAGTCATAATATATGCATATAATGCTTTTAAAAACAATCATGAAAATGTGTAAATTCTATCATCAGTAGATATTTTAGCTTGCCAAGTAGTATGTAAACGGGCTGATCTGGCTCAGAATTTTTGCCCTAGCATTTTGCCTCAAAAATGTACAAAGTTCCAGCAGAAAGTAAGTTTTCAAAATTCCCGCAATGTTTGGCTATCAGAACCGCTATTAAACCGAATGCGGCTCCCAATGAAGTGAGCACTAAACCTACTGGTATACCCACTACGGTGAGTGAGGTGCCAATCCCAGCAGTTGACTCTGCCAATGCCAAAGATCCTAAGACTGTTGTAATATTTTGTAAAGCACTCGTTGCCTTACTGTATTTTTATACAAACTCTACCTGCTACTTTTTAGATCTTGAAGTTCATTGCGAATTGCTCTCACGCGATTATATCGTTCCAAACCACCATCAGGCGCTGATGGCAATTGCGGGTATATTTTATCCGTCATTACTATACCTTCAGTATCGAGAGGAGAGAAGGGGTACAACTCGCAACTGCTCTCTCGTAAATGTTCTGTTATCAATACCTCGTAGAGTGTACAATGCTGGCTGTTTTTCAAAAGAATTAATTTCATCAATTTCGTAAATGTTGACAGACCAAATAGCGTCAGTAGCTCTGTACCGTGTGTCATTGTGTTCTTCTCCTGGCTTATAGAGGTATCAAACTAAAGAATCTATAGGCAAATATTTTGGTATTTTTTTATATTGAGGCTGTGGAACATTGTCTAGTTTTATCGCTTCAGCCGGTTTCATTCCAATCATTCGCGTTTCCTCATCATCAATTGATTCTAGCAGTGCTGGTAGAATTTTAACCACTGACGTGATGCCTTTTTTGTTTTAATCTCTTCAGTGTACTGAAGAGCAAAAACCCTTTCCTCTAAAGTGCGATTAGATCTCTCCACAAATGCCACTTTTTTCTTGTTTAGCGATCTTTTAACTTTTACACTATGATCTTTCATCAGTTTGATAAACGATCCCATAAACTTATTACCCTTGTCAGCCATGAGCTCTTTCGGGTAGTTTAGTGGTGATCTAGAATATATATTTTGTATCGCTTCTACGGTTTCCGTCGCTCTTTTAGTTTTGAGAGGTTTGGCTTCTTTGTATCTAGAGGCTATGTCTATCACAGTCAACATGTATTTATATTTTCCATCATGCGGTAAATAAAGTATATCTACTTGGCGAGTGTGATTTGGCTTTTCTTGACCGTAATGGGGAAACATTACTTTTTTAGGCTTCGGTTTGTAAATTTGGTATGCAGGCTGTTTATCTAACCAATGCTGAATATCTTTTCTAGATAGCTCAGGAAGTTTTTTATCGAGATTTGCAGCGGCTCTTGTACCCCGCTAATAACCGGCTGGTGAATAATACAACTCTTTAAGTATTTCCATTTATTATAACAAACTTGTAAAATGCAGTAGTGAATTTGTAAAATGTTTTAGTGAATTTGTAAAATGCAGTAGTGAATTTGTAAAATAGCGAGCAGACAATCCTTAAAAACTAATCCTCGCCTGTCAGATTATAATCCTTAGTAACAAAGAATTGTTGATACGGTTGTTAGACGCACCGAATGAATATCCTTCCTGAGCTTGAATGATTTTGTGACAAGTATTACTCGCTGTTAGCCTAGTGCAAAGCGTGCACACTTTGCTGCACAAAATATCTGGGGGTACGTCAGTGCCACTGACGGTGTGATTAGATTAGCGCCGCATAAATTTCTAATATTATTCATTTATTATATGATTATTGCTTTAATCTACATCAAATAGCCTAATGTTCAGTCAAACATGTAATAAACAGACAATCAGAGGCTTAAAGAAAAGCGTATAATAAAGGAGATTGTACAAATGGCAAGCCTGACCAGCACTTAGGTCCTGCAGTCACATGCTCTTTGGCAGCCGTACAGCCATCTCCCGTATAGATTTCTCACATTCATTCATTTTTCAAGGCAAAATGCTAGGGCGAAAATTCTGAGCCAGATCAGCCCGTTTACACACTACTTTGCCATTTAAGATTTGACAGTTGGGTATCTAGTTTTGAAGTTTAAAGATGGCCTAGCAATATACAGCCATTCTTGTTAGTAGATTAAGCTAAATATACATGTATGTCTGAAAGCATCTAGAGAAACAGGTGTTTCTAAGTGATGTTTATAATACCACATAATTCAAGGTAACAACTTTCACTTTTTAACCTTTAAAGAAAGAAGTGAAAAAAAGTGGTGTTTCATTAGTTGATTTAAACACTTGAGTGATGCATTGTTATTATTGTATAAAAGTTTTTCTTCACAGTCGTGTGGGGGTAGGTGACTGATTTTAGCCAGTGTTGAGTCCGGGTCTTAACAAAAGGCCAAAGGATCCAACATTTCCCTCAATTCTACTAAGAGAAGACCTTCCTCAATATAAGATGTTCCTAAGATGGCTGTCTTCTGTATAGTCTCAAAAGACATGTTTACTCCTACCTCGGCTAGGTATGCTATATGCCTCATTGATATTGTTCCGAGTGCACCAATTACTATTGGTATCACTTCGGTCTTCACCTTCCACAGTTTGTTTATCTCGAACCCAAGCTCTTTGTATTTACCAATCTTCTCATCTTCCTTTTGTACTACCCTTGTGTCTCCAGGTATTGCTATGTCTATGACCTGACATTGTTTGGTTTCTTTATTTATTAGTATCAGATCTGGTCTTCTAGCTTCAATAACCTTGTCGGTCTACACATTGAAGTCCCATAGCAGCTTCACTTTCTCATTCTCCAATACAGCTTCTGCACGATGGTCGTATCATTTTTCTGTTTGGGCAACTCATGTTTCTTGCATATGCTCCAGTGCACTGCACTTGCCACTTTGTCATGCCGCCCTTTATATTCTGTCTGTGCGATCTTACTGCCTTCTTATTATTATTATTATTATTATTATTATTATTATTATTAAATGAGCAATGCGTGATAGTTAAAAATCAATAGCAGGCATCTATTAGTCTATCATCTGTAAAAAATTGTTTCAGCAAAACGGATACAGGTTGTCTTTACTATCGCCATGCGACTCAAATAAACCTGAAATAATGATCATTTATTGATAGATTACATAAAATGAAATTTCATAACAGAGTTTTATTATATTCTCATGTTTAAAAAGTCAATCATTTTTGTTCCTTGCCCAAAAATTCAAAAAACCGATTTTTCTGTTGATATTTTCTGCCAAAACCTGTTTTTAAAGAATGGATTTCATAAAAATACTTCAACTACAGAAGATGAAAGCTCAAATCCCATTAAAGGCAATTTTTTTTGCTATATCTAACTATGGCCTTGACAGAGAAACAATGAACACAACTCGTATTACAGTAGCAATTTTTATATCACTTTAATTGTATTGTCTTGAGGTCTGCATAGATATGTGCTACTATTTGTAATTAAAACCAGTTTAGTTATTTGGTATATTTGATAGTTTCTAATGATAACTAGTTTGTTAAGAGCACTGAAACACATTCATTTTTTCAGAATAAAACTGAAAATAGAATTGTGTGTTTTCGTAAAACGCATAAGCCAGGTAAGTCACTCATGCAAGCGCCTATTGCTATTGAAAACATCAAATATTTTCTCAAGGGTTTTTATCAAACTTCTGATTTTATGCCAAAGTTTTTAGGCGTGTTTCATATTACTGGTATGCTGAAAGTTTGTGTTATAAGTACTTGGACAAGTGGAAAGTTAGTGTTGTCATTTAATACTGAATAATACGGAGTAATTTCAAGTAAAAATTGTTAATTGTATTTTGTGTATTAGCTTGCACGTCTTTTCTTCTAAACCTAACCAATTAGTAATTCGTAACTAATTTCTCCTTTTATAACAAACATTTGTAAGACTACTGTAAGATTATCTGTTACATTATTTGTAAGATTTACTGTAATATTTATTGTAAGATTTATTGTAAGATTACTGTAAGATTATCTGTTAGATTATCTGTAATCTTGATTTACTGTAAGATTTACTGTAAAATTTATTGTGGGAAATTACAAGTATTACATTATGTAAGTTTACATTACTTTTGAAGTTTATAATATAAGTTTTTAAAGATAGTTTCCTTATTGTTATTAACTAAACTTGCATTTTTTTAAACATACTTTGAGTATCGTGTTTGAAGTTTAAACTTTTCCAGCACTATTATAATTACTTAGTTTTCAATCTTTATTATTCAGTATCAGCTATTCCTCGCTCTCTTATGTTTACATACATTTACATACTTTGCGAAATATAATTATATCTAAAGTTGTTAAAGAATCCAGTTGTTTAACAAAACCGTTTCTTCCTGATAAGCGAGAATGCTTGCATAACCTAGCTATTTGATAGCTTACATGTTTGGTATAAAACTATTCACCTATCAGAGCTCTGCATGTTCTCTCCAAGGCAACCATCATCTACTTATGATTCATATTTTATTGAAGACTCAGCCAGGTTCTCTCAACCATCCAGGATGGTCTCTGTAAGCTTTGCTTTTGTTTTTCTGTTGAGCTTTGCTAGCTGCATAGCAAGTCAACCAGAGGGTAGGTGTGAATAATCTGTCTACATTCTTACACTGACTTCTGTTATTATGGAACTTGCTTGACCTAAAAATAGTTTTATTGTAGAACAAAATGACAACAATTTCCAGTTTTATTATACAGCTTTCTACACAGTAGAAATTAAAAAAAAGCACCAAATATGTTGATTAAATTTTTAAAAATGGTCATGCTGCTAAAACTACAATTTACAAAAAATATTCTTTTCTACTTTTGAAGAGTTAGTGAGCAGCTGAGTTTTAGTTTCACGGTCTACGGTTCTTGCTTTAGAAAAATTCATATACAATTACTGATAGCTTAATAATAACAAAAAGTCGACAAAGTTTTAAAAATTTGAAAACAGATTATGTAATGACTAAAGCAAATTCACAATTTGATTTAATGTGAAGACAAACATGCAGCCACACAGTCCTCATAAAAATTTATAGTCATCATTTTTTCTTGAGACTTTTCTTACTCAAGTCAGTAAATTTTAAAATTATTGAACCTATGTTTGCTTAAACAAGTAAATTTATTTTTTATTACATAATATTGCATCACATCTCACGGAATCTACATGTATGTGTTAGCTTGCTTGAAATATTCTTGAAATTCCAAAAATATGTATGTAGTTGAATTTTGTAAAAACTGCTGTTTTTGCAATGGAATAATCAATACTGGTTGCAGCCAGTTAGAAGAATCGTATGAAGTAGTAAAGTACAGTTAATAATCACATTGCTAGTTGACTACTTATTACTCACTATGTTACATGTAGGTTAATTTATTATTAATTCAGATGTTTGGAAGTTGTTAATTAATTTTACAGCTTTTAACTGACGTAATATTCTAATCACATCAGCAAACATTGATTCATTATCTGGAGTAAGAGTAGAGCTTGTGATTTACCCTCTGCAAAAATAGGTTCAATTTAGCACATCATTGCTAATAAGATGTAAATTGAAATAGGTTTAGCTCAAATTATTGACTGCTATATGACTTTGGTTGTTATATCACTGTCTACATCAAAAAGTGTTATATTTTAGTTTGCTTTAACCAAGCATACCTATATGCAGCTTATATACCTACAAATCTTTAGTACATTAGGATTGCCAGCTCCGTACGCTTAATACACAATCAAAAGAATATCTATCATGAAATGAAATATTCAATAAACATCTGCCTTGTCCTACCGTATCTACAAACTGAAAGTTATTCTATTGATGAGTCTCTTAGTGATCTGTCAACAGCGCATAGTTACATGTATTTGAACAATAGCAAGGTAATGAATTCAGTTAAACATTTTTCACATTCACCCAATGCAGTTGATAAAAGGCAATCAGTTGTGGTAGTCAGCAAACATGTCTATTTTTATGAGGATCATAGCCACAAGATTTGACCACCACAAAACACCAAAAGCCCGTGCTTATTGGATGCTAATAAACTCTATCAGAAAAGGCTACCATGTGTCTTGTCTCTGAATAAAGACATTAGCTACCATGATTCTCTTGCAATTGTGAAAACTACAAACTGAAATCCAAACGGTTCACATGTACTCCACTTCCTTACGCCTACAAGTAATAAATCTACAAGCACTTTTTGTCTAGAGTGAGGTTCTGGTACAACTTAGATGACCTCTGTTACTTTCACATAGTTTCCCCTATTCATAATATCAATAGAGAGGTTTTACAGAGAGTAACCCTATCACATCTGATATTAAAATCATGTTTATGGGTGGATTGCTAATCCGTCATTTTAATTCAATAAATAATTTTTACAAGCTTTAAGGAATCATTTTTGTATAAAAGCTAAAATGGAGTTTTAATTCCATAAATAGTTTTAACATGCTTTGGTTTTAGATCATTTTAATCTAAAACCAAGGATACCAGTGTGACAGACCATAAAACTAAAATGCTGGGTCATGTTGCAATGTCATTTTATACAAACTTATCTTCAGTTGGTGAGCTCTGCACTCAACTATATCGTGCAACTTTTGCAGATGTTGTTCTAATTGGACTACTTTGTACTAATTGACTAGGCTAAGTTTTTTCTTTTACAGAGAATGGGAATGTTAACAGTTCCTTGGGTGAGTCAAACCTCTGCCTCCTCCCTTCTGTTTTGGTTAATATACATACATGTACATTTAATCTCGTTAAACTTTGAAAAAAAGTGTGTTAGATTCAAATCCTTCAAGAGCAGATTGGCTCAATTGTAAATAGTTAAATATTACCTACACATGTGACATCTATTATAATACATTATACACAAAGGCACACTCTTTTTCATTTGCTAGTTTTACCTCAAGTTGTTTGTTGATATTAACAGATATGCCAACTCAGTTTAGAATGACTCTTCCATCACCCGAAGATCAGTTCCTCACAATATTTTATCGTCATGGAAAGTTTCAAGAAGTTTCTTACTCAGTGCTGTTTTATACAGACAAACCACTGAGCAATTTATCTGTGTCAGCAGAGAGCAGGCAGCCAAGCATAGTTAATGTTTCAGTAAGTAGCTTATAGTAGCGCACTCTGATCAGAGTTATAAATCACACATTACAAACTCTGGCCACCGAGAGTAATTTAGCTCCCTTGCTTAGTGATTTTAGCTAATCGCTATTAGCTAGAATCACTAAGCAAAAGTATTTGCAAAAGTATGCACCAAAACAGTTTAAAAATACATAATAATAGTTTTCATTCATTTACACTTCATTAACCTAATATATGCATATTACAAAGGTTACATATGCATATGTTACATAGGTTACATAGGTTACATAGGTATGCATAGGTTACATATTACATATGCAGTAACCTAAAGGTTAATGCATATGTACATATGCATTAACCTTTAGGTTAATGCATATGTACATATGCATTAACCTAAAGGTTAATGCACATGTAATCTTGGTTTTGTAATAGAACATTCTGTAACTTCCCATCAGCTATAAATCAACTTCCTTCAAAACCTCCAAATTTATGTGTTATTATTTCAAATGGCTAAAATCAAAACTAATTTATTTACAATGACATTGTTCAGTCAATTGAGAGAAGTCTATTGCAGTCTGTGGATTGTAATCTCGCGTGTCCTCTGGACTTTATTTTAACCACTTGTAATTTACATATTCATTGCTACGGTTGACTTATAATGTTGACACACCTTTAGACATCAAGCAATAATGCAAAATAGATAACAGTTAGCCAACGACACTCTATGTGTTTGCCACTAAAGGAGCCTTACATAGAAACAATAGTTGTGCTCAGGTAATTGTAGCTCATTTAAACTGTTCAATCGACGACTTGATAACTGCTGTAGTTAATATCGGCTATTGCGTTCAAGTTGCGGCATTATGATCCTCTAGACTGTTAGTCTTTTTGCAACTATAAACCTCATAATCTCATTTTTGCTTGATCTAACCATTTCAACAGCAAACAAGTTTGTCGATTTTAATCTTGAAACATCTGGGCAGTCAAATCCCTCTAACATAAAATTTTATAATAAGAAATATTTGCCAAGATATGTGTGTATAATATATTGTTCCATATTTTAACAAGTTATGGAAAAAATCGCTATTCAACATTTTCTATTTTATAACAATGAGCAAATTCAAGCAAGTGCCAAGATTTACATATTTTCGGAGTTATGCACTCAGTCAGGTTTTTGAAAAGCATCATCAGTATTATAGCTAAAAATTCTCTGTTTTAGTGAACCTTTTTTGAAATGTAATTAAAATAACCTAAACAAGATTCTATATAAAATATAAAATGTTGTAAGTAACTAAAAGGCATCATTAGTTTTAGTCTAAAGCCAATTTTACTTTGCGCTAAATTGAGTTTGACAATAACAAAATTTTTGGAGATTTTATTACAGTAATTTATCAAAAAATCTGGATAAAACTTGCGGAAGGCTCTTTTTTACAGATTTTATTAAGCCTTCAAACCAGGTTACCCTACTGAATTATTATTGTATTTTTATCAACACTTTTGATATTGCTGTTTTTCCAAAACCAATTGTAAGCTATCTATTAGTAATGTTGACTGTTTTGTGTACAGACACAAAAATGACACATATTGTAGAAGAAAGTTATCATTTCACCATGTCAAGAGAAACCGATTTGGAATATAACAGCTAATGAAAGTGCTCTAGAAGTGCCCGAGGAATTACTACTAACAGAAACGTGTTACAACTTGTCATTCCAGAGTGAGTCATTAACTTGTTTGCTATCTTGGATACATTGTAATGGTATAAACCGAATCAGAAGTACAATTAGCATAACCGATGTATAAATAGTATCAACTAGCTTTTAAGGATTTGAGTTTTAGCTTGTCATTATTCCAATACAAGTGAAATATCTTTTCTGACTGTCTTTAAGTTTTTCTGTCATTAAAGTTGAACTTACGCCAAATTTTGGTAGGTTTTATCCAAAAATGTCAGCATTTTTCCAGCATTTGCGATTGTTTTTGATGTTTGAGGTAATTTGACTGATTAGAATTGCCAGAGCTTGATCGCAGCTCAAATGCACAGAAGAAAAATATATGAGAAATTGCGTCACCAGGTGATACCATTGCTATAGGTGGAATCGGCTATTACGTTAAGTTGCGGCTTTACATAAATGTGTCCCTATTCTGGTCTCTTTGTAACTATAGATATCATAACCACACTTTTGCCTAGTTTGAATGTTTTAATCTCTAACAATTTATGATTATTTTAATCCTGTAACATCCTGGCATTCAGATCACTTGAAGCATTAAAAACGATTGCAAACGATAGAATATAATCAATACTTTCTGATAGCATCTACCAAAATCTTACGCAAATTTATCTTTAATGGTCAAACATGGTTCAGCCTGACATTTATCACTACATGTCAACCAGAGTCAAGCTGTCTAGGGATTATTTGCATTTTTGTTGGGTGAGTCCTTACACTAGTCGCCAATGTTTGTATTTAATATATGGAAAAATGAAGTTGTTGAAAAATTGGTACCTGTACTGACAGGTCATTTATCAAAGCTATGGCCTAAATAGCTTGTTTATAAATTAGAAATCAAATCTGTCCCAGCCAAAAAACTTATTGTTCAAAAGCAAATCACCTGCAAATTTTAAATACCATATAAAATCAAATCAAAATCCTAACATCCTTTTACAACTCAATTCTTGAATTATCAAATAATGACTGTTTTTAAACGTAGAGAAAGATCTACAAAGCAAGAAAGAATTTCAGCAAGATACATAGGTTCTGTGATCATCATTCACATATTTTCTACTTACTAACATTTAGGCTTTTGCAATGATATGAAAATTTTAAAGCTGATTTTTTGCGTATCAAACTTGTGATAGTGCAATCAAGTTAAATTCAAGACTTGCAAAATCATCATAATATGCATACTTTTAAATGGTTTAAAGTTAATAAAACCATTTTTACTAGCAATTATTTGTGCACTAATTTTCTATCACCAGCCATGAATTTTATTTATTAATTTTTGCAACATTTTTAGTTTTTTTGGAAGGTTCAGCAGTTTTATAAAATTTATTATCTTAAAATAGATAGTAATGGCATGCTTCTGTCATGTAGTGACAATGCTTGGTGGTGTTCTCATGTTCTCTAGTAGAGAAACACACCACCAAGACTAGTTTTTATAAACCACCTTAGGTGGTCCTAACACTTGTCAAAGGGTTCTTTTGGAACTGTCAGATTAACCCGAAGGGATGCATTTTGCAACCCGTTCAATCTGACAGAGCTAGGTAAGAATTTCACTTGCTCAATGTGTAAAAGACAGAGGTGGATCTTTAACATGCCCACGTTGTCAGTGATTAATATTGCTGAAAATAGTTAATCTATCTAAAACTAACCAAGTTTTCAATCATGAGTATGATAAGAATTGGCTCATCGCAAACAAGCTTTCACAAAGTTGAAGACTTTTAAAGCACTTAAATTAAATAATTTTTTTATTATATATTCCAATACATCAGAGTCTTGGCTTTCGAATGAGCCTATATTCAACACACAAAAAATAATAGAACTATGAAAAACAGGGTGTCAAAACTACGTCCTGCAAAAAAAAAAACACTTGGTTCAGGTACTCAAAATGTGACGTCATAATTCTCATTTAGCCTTAGGTCGTCGATCCCTATTGCTGCCATTGAGGCTGCGTTTTTCTGTGACAATCGGTGCTGTTAAACTCGGAGAGCGCTAATAATAAACTAAGATTCTAGATAATCAACAATGCCCAATCATGCAAACGCCCGACCAATACAAACAAATGTTCTGGGTTAATTAATTATGCTTCAATAAATGTACTGTCGTTGATATAGGTAATGAAATCACATCGATTAAATTATGACCTGCGATTGCGTGGCCCTAGGACTAAATGTCAATCGCATTTTCGCGAGATCACGCAATGCTTGAAATTAATTACCGTAGTCTCAGTCGTCACCCTTAACATCGCATTAAAAATAAAGAGCTAGTGCATAATATCATCGGGAAAATATAGTATGGTTCTTGGAGTCTGAGGTACTTATCATAGAAATAATATGTACATAGAGAACTAATGACACTAATTCCTTTGTCATCTTCATTTGTTCTCTGGAGTTGTCCTACCTTCGCCTGCCACTAGCGTCATTATCGTCATTATCATAGTTGATAAATAAGCGGTAAGAGCACAAAACAATGAATATGAGAATTGTGACGTCGCAATTTTCGAGACTATGCTTGTAAACTTTTTTGCGGTAGAGCTCTGGGGAATTCCTATAAACACCAAACAATGTCTGTCTCACCATGGCAAACAATAGCTCATTCGAAAGCCAAGACTCTGATGTATTGAAGTATACAATAAAAAAATTATGTAATTTATGTGCTTTAACAGGTACTTCGATTTACATCGGCTATTCTGTCATCAAGTTCTACGCTTCACTCAGCAACAGCAACGAGTCACAATATGTGGGCAACATCACCATGCGCTCGATGAGAGAGCGTCGATTTATTGATAAAGTGTTCAATGGAGTTATTATGGCAGCGGTTAGTATCTCTACTGGCTGGTATGTCTGAGCTTCCTAGCACTTATTTTACTTTTCAAATAACAAGTATCAAATTTTTGTCAAATCGAAATTCAAAGCTATCGTTTTTAACTTGACTCTGAATCCAAATGCATTCACTAATTTACCAATGTTATTGGTGCAGTTGAGAAAAATACCGGTGATACACTTTTTAATGACTACTGTTAAAATTGGTTTATAAAAAAAGGCACAATAATTTACAATAATTTAGTTTAGTATAGCTAAAAATTATTAGTACATATATGAATTTGTGAATTTGCTACTAAAATGATCTGCAGGTGCTGCAAGCTCACAACTTTTTCCCTAGAAATAAATTGTGATCGATCGAAGCATGTAGGAACTAAACTTGCTCTTAATTGCTTTGTCAAATAATTGCTTGAGATCAAAATAGATTTTTAAGCGATAGAATATTTATTTGTATTATATTTATCCTATTATGCAAACATATTTTGGCCATTTACAACAAAAATGAAGCTTTAAATGACATAAAAACTTGGTTATTTGACAAAAAACTGCTCAACAGCTGCTTAACAACCGCCTGTTAGTCTTCAATCATTTTATCCCTTTTTAACCTATCGGTTAATTGATTTTACTCAAATAATATTGTCTATGCATAGGTTTTTAGTTAAATTCATGCTCGAATGAGCCCCAAAGACACAGCTATAAAAAATTGCATGAATCTGAACCAAAAAACCAGCAATTCAGAAAAGAATCAACTTAAGATCAGTTTAAAACCTGTTTTCCTTGCTGCAAGTGTGTAGAGCACTTTACGAGATGTGTTCTTTTCTATGTCTGGACCATGAATAAAATGTCTAGTTGTGAGGTAAACAACAGGTTAACATAATAATTTGATAAACTGTACATATAGATTCACTTGTAACGTGACACATCTAGGTCTAGATGTAAAATTCTAGAGACCAAGACAATAATTGATGTTTTAGGTTGTCGTTGCTACATTAGGAATGGGAAATGACTTGAATTTTCAAACAATTAAAGAACATTTGAAAACGCCAAAAGCTCCGATAATTGCAATGATATCACAATTCACTGTCATGCCTCTGGTAAGTAACACTAGCACTCCTTTATACTTCTTTTAAATACAGTTCTGGACCAAAGTATTAAAAGTTGTGGACAAAAGCTCCCATAATTTTGTGACACCAATTGGGTTTTCTTTCTCTTATCACCACTCCACAACACCTAGACTCTACAACATAAATATGTCTCTGGGGTCATCTAAAACTGATCGAGTCTGATTATTTAAACTTATTGTTTGTTTGTACTGGTGACATAATATGCAACTGCAAATGTGTTTAAATGTTGTCACTATGTCTCAAATATTAGAATAGACTTCTTGAAAAAAGTTAGTGGCCTTAAGAAGGTAATTATGATTGGCTTTACTGTTTTAGTTTGAGAAGTAAAATTATTTAAAAGTGTAAGACAACAAGAATTGAAGAGATTATTAAAATGTATTTAAGTTTTTTCTTAGGCATGTTTAGCTTCAATATTTTTTTTATTAACATTAAACCTCTATTGGAACGCCACCGCTCTAAGCCTGCCACCTTGATATTCTTTGATCTTTATAAACCCATAATAGAAAGTTATCAGTAGAATGGAGTCTACAAAATAGTTCTAATAATGACTCAGTTACCTCAATAACGATCAATTTTTCCGTTGTTGCTGTAGTGGTTATCATGATTTTAGTGATGGTGTATCTGAGAAGATTGATCGCCACAATCACTCTGATTTAAAGTCACCATGGTCTAAATCTGACCCATTGTCTTCAGATTAATCCATAATGTAATTTATGATCTGACCTGAAGGCTTTGAAGAGCTTTAATGGTCAATGAAAATACCCTCCCGGAACATTGTACGACATGGTAGCCATTTTTGTGGTGTATTCTAACTTTTAAATGCTAAAAACATCTTTGAAACTTGAAAATGTTATGTTCATTTTCCGCCTCCAAAGCTTTACAGTTTTTTAACACTTTGAAAATGACACTATCAAAATAAATAATCACTGTATCTTGCTAATATTTTATAACCAGAGTAGTTCCTTGTGTAATTGGTCTGGTAGTTTCACTTATATATGAAAAACTGTTTAGCAAAAGTGTTGAGGCCAACAGCATTAATGTCGATGCGGCCTAAAAAAAGTGCAAAATATAAGTGACCCTAGCATTGCTTCGCTCATAAAGGGGTTAAATTTATTTTCCCAAAATTCCAAATAGCTAATCCCAAAACATAGCACCACCCTGTATTTGAATGTCACTGCTAATAAAACATTATTATAGGGGAAGAGTAAAAACAGAGCACCATGACATTCAAGTAGAGATTCAATGTTATATTGAAAGTTGTATCAACTTGTAGCTTATGAAGACACTTTGGTCAATACACTGATTCCAAAGCCTAGAACCATTCAATTCAATTCATTAGGTAAATAAACTATTACATAAAAATCCTCTTCTTGAACATAAGAGCCTACTAGTTGAAGTTGTATGCTATATTACTGTGCGTCTACTTGAAGGCCGCATACTCAATAATATGGATAATGGGGATCACAGGAGCCAGAGCACTTGGGTTCTTTGTTTTGGGCTGCTGTCCTGGTGGAGTTAACAGCAACATGTTTTCAAAACTGGTGAATGGAGATCTATCACTGAGTGTAACCATGACAACAATAAGCACTATCATCAGTCTTGGTAAATAACTAAATATGCTACAATAGTATCTTTATATCTTCTTTAGTATTCCAAGCAGTAGCTAACGTTTGGTTCCTTGTTTTGAATTACGTCTTAGTGTTTTTATTTAATCACACACAATTTAGGCTGCATGTATAATTCACTCTCGAGTTACAGTTTTCCTGTTCTACAGTTTTTTTGCCTCATGGTGTGTGTGCGCCTTACGCCTGTGTGTGCCTTATGCCTTATGCCTTATGTGTGTGCCTTATGTGGTGTGCCTTATGCCTTATGCCATCATAAGGCAAAAAGCTTGTGCGCCATACAACACTTTTTTTGCCATACAGCATGAACAAAAAAGTTTCTCAAAATTCAAATTTGTCAGTCGGTGTGCTGAATATGTAAGAATATTGAAGATACCAAAATTTCTCCCGCTACACTTAGAAGAGATACAATGCTTACTCTCTCTCAGCTCAAAGATATTTATTATAAGTTTAAGTGAAAAAAAACTGGAAACAGATTGGTGATAAAGTTTTAGATGATGACAAAATTACAGTTTAGTTTCATAAAATGCATAGTAAAAGTTAGCTTTAATTGTGTGTTTAGTAAGCTAAATTTGTTTAAGTTAAATTCAATGCTTATGTCATACGTCTGCCTCAAAGGTAAAACTCCCTACGGTATGTATTGCACATAGTAAACTGTAATATTACATATTATTGCAGACCATAAACACTAAAAACACTAAATACACTAAAGTTACTCTAGGTAACTATTGATACTAAGGCTAACATACTATTTTATTACTAATTTTCAACATGTACAGTACATATATAAAATTTTGATGTATTTACCAGGGGTGCTGCATCAAATAATTACTATGGGTTTCTATGCCTCTCTATACAACATTCTTGTCTTACAATGCCAACACTGGACGAAATTAATGTTGTATGGCAAGGGTTCACTGTACAAACATTTACAAAATTACGTGTCTTTTTAGGAATGCTGCCGCTTTGGGTCTATACACTTGGCTCTACCATTCCAGCTGATGAGGGTTTAGAGAAAGTCAAGATTCCATTTATTGGAATTGCCAAAAGCTTCGGTTTAGTAATTGGCGTACTTGCAGTGGGTGTCTTCATAAGATACAAGCTACCAAAAGTATCCAAAATACTTAAAAAATTATTAAGGGTAAATATGCCTAAAAAAACTCTATAATATATTTTAATTATTATCCACAATTTTCTGCCATTTTTCCTTAAAGTGCTTTAGTTATTTGCAATCCTTGTATTTAAAAGCTTGCTGAAAACAAAATAGCAAACAATTTTTTAATCAAATCGAAATCATATAGTTTTTATTAGTGGATGCTCAAAATAAAACTGTGGATTACACTATTAACGAATTAAGTATATCCTTGCTTATGAAATAAGGTAAAACTAAATATAAAGAATGTAAAGTTTTTAGAATCTTAACAGCTTGGTAAAAAATCTTCTATAAGCTGACAGCAGACAGTTTGATGCGTCAGACAATTGTCATTATTTGATCAACTAGGTTAAGTAGTCATATGTATGTGTACCGCTGATAGTTTGTGTTGTGGACCAGAGAGTAATCAAGTTTTGGTTGAGACCATTTTGTCTTTTATCCCAGAACACTAGTGAAACCCAAATAGTCAAAAACCTTGTAACCTAAAGCATTCTCAGAAGGAGGCTGCTGATTGCTTGAACGATACTGTCTATTGCCACGTAATTTCAAAGAGGAAGTCAAAGCTAAACATTGCATTTAAGTTCTAAATAAGCATTTATTAACTAGGGCATATGTTAAAATTTAGTCTTTAACAGTTTGTTAAAAGCTAAACTTACAGTAGTATTCCAATATAATTTTTGAAAAGCTAATTAATTTAATTCATAGAAACTTTTTGAATCAGCTCCACTTTATCAAAAGTTGAGACATAAATATATTTTTTCAGGTCATGTTTCTGATTATCTTGCTATACTTCTTTGTTGGGGTTGTGTTTATGACCCCATACATCTTTGTTGGATGGACGATCAAGTTTGCGTTGTCAGCGATATTGCTGCCAGTAGCAGGATTGAGCTTAGGAGGATTTCTTGCTTGGATCTGTCGCTTCAAATGGAAATTAATAAAGGTGAGTGAATATTAGCATACTGATCGATCAGACCCAAAAACAAAAATTCAGAATTTTAAGCTCAGAAATAGTTTTGCTTAACTTTATGAAAATTTTTGCTTAAATAACTTTTTTAATTGTATACAACATTGCAATGCTACGAAAGCAACAGCTGTCAAAGCAAGTAGGTTCTGAGTTAGTTTCTAAAAGATATTAAATGATTTGATAGTGATTAAAGCCGTACTAATGCAAAATGATTTTGTGTGAGGGTTGTTAAGCAGCTAGATAGGCTGGCATACAGCTGGACGGCAATGGCACAACTAGAGATTGCAGCTTGAAGTTATCGCAAGTAAAGAGTTAATCTAGCTTGGTACCACACACTTTTAGTGAAGAGTTATTTTCTCTATCTGTGTTTCTTGAGTATACTGCAGACAACTCCTAGGTTAGGTGGAAAGCATTTTGAGAAATTTTAAATTTTAGTTACCAAATGGAAGCAATGATCAGCAAAATATGCTAAAATGCAGTTATTTTTTGAGCAACCTCAAGTAATGCAGAGCAATAATGGTAGATTGAGTTTTAGTTATAATTTAACTAAACAGGTGTAAGTCAGAATATATTAACATCTACTAAAAATGACTAAGCGAGTGAAAAGAAACATTAGTCTAGTAAGATATTTTACACAATTCTACCAAGTTTTTTGCATGTAAAAGCTGATTCATGCTAAACACTCAGGTGAAAATGGTGGCGACTCTTTTTTGTGACATCACAGCCATAATATCCTCCTTAATGCACCTCATCTCATAATTACAGAGCCCGCCTTACATATTGAGAAATAAAGAGTAATCAGCTCATGTTACATTTGTGACTGACAATTTCCAATTTTCAATGAAGTTGAAGTTTCCCGCATCTGAGGCACTATACCATAAACCATTAATTGTGGTGGATTTTATGGCGTCATTGAAAAAAGTTTGTTGCTTTTATCAAAGAAGATTTAGTGTTGGTTATAAGACTGGTTCTGCATTATTTCATAGTATTAATAAAGGTTCAATTATTCAATACTTCAAATTATATTAATCCTGGTGACCTGCAAAATCAAAGTACACATAAAGATGGTTGCTATGTTTAAATATCTTGATTAAAGTTGGAGATACACTGAAGTATTTATGGAACTGGTTATGTTTTGAATTTCATCCTTTTTGTTTTAGACAATTGCTCTGGAGACAGCAATGCAGAATGTTACAATTTGTTTCTTAGTGATCCAGTCAGTAGCCACACAGCCAGATTGCGACCTGGCTATTGTTCTACCACTTGTTAGTAATCAATTTACTTGCTGGCCAATGATGGTTATAGCTTTTGTGTACTTTGCAAAAAACAGAATTTCGCACAGGGTAAGTGTGGTACCAGTCGTTATGTTTTACATCTACTTTTCGTGCTTGTTTGTCAAACTTCATAGATTGTTTTAGAGCAAAAATAACAGAAGCATTTGATGATGGTCCTAAAAGGGTAGATCCAGCAACAGCTATCTGTTTCAAGCCTAAAAATTGCAAAATGTTACAAAAAAACTTGCTTAGCTCTCAATTAAACTAGTTTCACATCCGAATTGCATGAAAATTCCCAAATAAGTTTGCTAAAACATTTTGCTAACGTTTAGCTACAGAATATTCTTTGAAATCACATCTGTCTTTAGTTTAGCTGTGTTTATTGATAATTTGTTTAAAAGTTCTTCTTTTTACCTTTATTTCCATACTTTAGCATTTTGGACAGGCTACTGTATTTTCTCAAAGCTTTGTTCAAAAATCAATTGTATCCGCTACCTTTACCATTTATTTGTATACGACAAGTTCATTTGAAGCTGGTAAAATAATTTGGCCTATTTTTGGGACAACCTGCACTTACATAATAAAATTTTTCAAATAATTTTATTTTATGCACAAAATAAAAAATTTTGTTAAAGCCACAGCTGATAGCTTTTCCTTTGAGTAAACTCTTTTCTTTTGAGTAAAACTTTTTCTCTAACAGTTCTTGTGCAAAAATCTTAAATAAAAATAACTTATTCACAGCAAAAAAACCACTGATTCTGAGAGCTAAACTTTTTGCTTTGTAGAAAAAGTTGAAATTCGAGAAGAAAGAGACAAGCTGTGAGAGTCAGAAGTTAGAAGAATTGAATGAAGAGGTTGAAGAAAGCAGCCATGACATGGATGAAAAGCAAAGTGAACCAGAAGAAGCGCTTGTCATAAACAATAAACTTTGACATCAACAACCAAGTTCATGAAAAACATACATTTATGTCTATATAATTCTTTAACATAAGCTATAGCTTACTTGGTATTGTTACATTGATTACCCTTTTTAGTGCTTTAAACTCCTGTTCAGTCTAGATTGTTTTTGTTCCCGAAACATGTGAATAGCGGTAAGAAAAAGTTACTATATCTCAATTATAACAGTTTGTGACTTTGAGGCTATCAGAAGATATCCATGCTTAACCAACTAAAGATAAAATTACTGCCAAATATCTGACTGTCTTTGAAGCTACATTTAATATGTCAAACATTATTAATTTATATCAAAAGCTGAAATTAAATACTAGATACTCTGTTATATAATTAGAATAACACCTCGTGTTCAGTGCTTATGAGTACGCCTTGCCAACATTATTTTGGTAAATGAAGGCTTTGGTTTCGAGATTTGATAACAAAAAATGTAAAGGTATTAAAGGTTTTGGTCATGTTAGTAAAACTCATGATTAATCAAAACAAACACTGTATCTGCCAGAAGATAAATGCTTTTATTATTATATGTAGGCTTATATAAGCTTTTTACATATTTAGCTGTGTGTTGAATTAGCTGCCTATCCTAAATACACTTTTTAAAAAAAATTGACAAATTCAGTTTTTATTTTCAAGTATTAACTTTTGTAAAATAGGATAGTTTGATGCTTGCTGAGAAAATGATATGATCACGTTTTAATCAATGAGAGGTATTAAAAGAGAAAAATAATAAAATTCAGTTTCAATTCTGCTCAGGTCATTCTTAAAAGAGGCATCAAGATGAAAAGTTGCAATATGCTTTTCTGCTTGGTGAAGCAAGAAAAATTGCTTCACAAGCAAGAATTGTCAATTTTTGAGGTGAAAAAAGATGTAATGAAATAGGAACGTTTGAAAGAAATGGTTTAAAGATTGCGGCATAACTAGCTAAATAATCATCAAGAAAACTAATCTGTAGTTTAGATAATCTTGAATTATAAAGCCCTTAAAGCAGGGGTATGTAAACCTTTGACAAAAGGGGCCAGGTTTGGCAAATTAAAAATTTAGAGGGCTAACCTTGGCAGACATTTTGTAGATATAACATCGAACAATTTAAATAAATTTTACCAAGCCAATTCGTATTTCATAATTGGTTTTTTAAATTTTAATTTCAGCTATCTAAAGTATGCATTTTGGTTCGTTTGAAACATGCATATCAAAATTGAATTGACATTATAATTGAAATTCAATAACTGCTTAACTTCACTTTTTTAACACTAAATTTTTTGTAACAGTTGAACAGAAGTAATTGTACTCTTGGTTACAAATTACACTTGAAATGCAAAACAATATCTCACTATCATGGCAGTTTGATATTTATAGAATTTTTAAACACAATTACAGAAAAATGAACAAGTAATAGGCATTTCAACAAGTGCAGGGCACATTTAAAATATGACAGTAACTATAAATGTTGATTGGATTTTTAAATGTTTAACACGCAGGTAACAACGCTTCTGCTCAATTTATTAACCCTTTGAACCTTGGTCATTTCTGCCAGTGGTGTCAGTAATGCTAAGCAATCTGTCCAACAATCCTAAGTTTTCAAATTTTTATCAAATATAACTAAACGTGATTATAATTCAATGATATTTAGTACAACAGTAAAAAGGTCGATCAACCCACAGCAAATGTCATCAAAAAAAAATAGTGCATCACCATTATTCGGGCCAAAATACAAAAGTTCATACTATTTTAAAAAACTCATAAAAACATTTGCGGTAGCTTCATATTCATTGAGCACATGCTCATCATCATTTCATGACTCAAATTATAGTGGAAGATCATAGTTAGTATCATTAAATTCTTTATTTGCATCACAATCATTTATGACTTACCAACAAATGAGTGGTATCAATTTTTTTGCGATACCGTTTAAATAAAATTTGTTATTAAATCGAAAGAAGTGAAGATATTTGAAACTGTAACAAATGGTTGAGAATTTTCTGGTCAAACATCATGTGCAAGAATTAATCTGATTGGTTTATGTTGTTACTTCAAAACAGCGTTTTGTAAACAAAACCATGTGAATGCCAAAATTTCAGCCGTTAGAAATTTTGATTCACCCTACGCAATGCTGATAAATGGGTCTAGAAAAAACCGGCGGGCCAGATGTTTTCGATTTTATGACAAAAGCTGTGGGCCGGATGAAAACTGACCCTGGGCCGAACTTTGGACATGTCTGCCTTAAAGCGTTCTACTGAACATGTCATCAACTCAAATTGAGCAGTCGTTTTGAGTGTTTGATGTTGGCTTGTTCAAAAACGTTTATAGAGTGTTTAGGGCTCTGAGAAATGCTTTCTACAAGTTGGAATGAGAAACAGTTAGTAGTTGAATATAGGAAGTTGATTAAAAAAAGTAAATCATGAAGTCTTTGTTGCCATTTAGGCTGCATATTACAAGCTATGCAGTCTAAATGGCTGCATATATATACATACACAAGGCATTAATCCTATATAACTCTAAGTCATGATCAGTTTTGCGTGGCCAAATAAATGAGAGTGGTATGGAAAACCCATTAGTACTCACACAGCAAACAAAAGTGATTAAGATTGCCTTCTCTTCAGAAGTCACCTTCTGGAATCATTTTAGTGACTTGGGTGCTACAACTCCAGTAGTCAATGCAGTCTCATTCATTTTATGCATTCTAATGGAAAGGAGATTGTAGTTTGTGTGCATTTGCTTTGAATTTGTAAATACTTTGCTGATAGTCTATTTGTTTAAGACTGAAGACTTAGTCTGGCAATTGTTGCCTCGGGTTTACTTAGTGACAGATCACTACTTTTATGCATAAAACTTAGAGTCCAATATTTTCCTTTTATGTTAATACTAGCTGTGCTACCCGGTGTTGCCCGGGTAATAGAAACGTCTTTAGACAGAAAATTGAATTGTATTTAAAATATAGCAACGTTTGCCACTCTAACTTTCAAATTACATATCATGAGAAATTTTTTTGTCTTATAAACAATGAGAAGTAATCAGAGTTGCTTGTTAGTAGCCTGGCACATTGCCAATGGAAAATTTGAGTATGCTTAAAGGTTGACTTACAACAAAGTTCCCATTACAGTTATTTGGTATCGAAAGGTTCACCATGTCTTAATCTGTTGTGTTGTAGGTTCAAAGTATGTGGAAATGTGATTACAAGCTCTTAAAAGCTCAAAATCGAAAAGTTAATCACCCTATCACCCGTAGATTAGAATCTCTTTCCAAAACGGCTCAAATGGGACATTGTTGTACAATATGGCTTCTTTTTACACTTTCACGCAACCTCAATCGCCAAAATATTTTCACAAACATACTTCACGCATTCAATAAAACCATGTCTATTGTTCTTACGCATCTACATGTATTTCATCGTCATTGTAATGCTGTCACTTTCAGCACTGATATCTTATAAACTACCGTGGAATTCGTTTAATTTTTTAACTTGAGTTCGAAGGAGTACATATCATTGTCTGATAAGCATGACGAGCCTGTTGGTCACCAGTGATAATCGAAAAATTCAGGCAAAATTATTTGCAAAGTATGGGTCACATGATCAGATTACGACTAGACGATTAGACCAAGCCGAAACAAAACTGTCAAATAGCGAGCATCTACATGTATATTTGATATGGGGTCTTCGGTAAACCTGAAGTGTTTGTCATAAACTAGTGCTACGAGAAGTTTTATATCGAGATTTATATTAGTCTTTCAATTTACGTGAGAACATCATGTGACAAAACGATAACCAAATGTAATGACTACGTCAGAGAAATAAACTGATTCCTATCTACGATGGTTTCGTCATGGCTGCGATTACCTGTTATTTTTGAGCTTGTAATCACATTTCCACATATTTTGCACCTTCAACACAGCAGAGTAAGACAGCGTGAATCTTTTGATACCAAACAACTGTAATGTGAATTTTGTTGCAAGTCAACCTTAAATAATGTGAGCCAACAGCTTCTCGTGATGTTATGCTATGGCTATGTGTTGTACGCATAGCCGTTGGGTATTAGCTCCAATATTATGACATATGTGGTGTAGCTAGTTTAGCAATCTCGTTGGCCTAATGGATACGGGATCGGACTAGTGAATGAGTAAATCCGAGATCATATCTTCTCCGGTACAGATTCTTTATGCTGAGATTTTAAGAACTAGAGCCGAAGCGCGTACAGATCCACATACGACGACACAAGACAGACGACATACTTTGAGAAATATATACATAGATTAATCTATAGCTGGAGAGTGGTGATGCCATTAGCTGGTACAAAGGAAAGTAAACTGTTGAATTCCTTCCATACTCAAAGTAGACATAACTGCTTACGCAGGTTTACGCAAGCAGACGTAACCAGATATTTGCTGAGTTGATCTGCTTTTCTGGTAAATATCTGATGTCATACCTAATATCCTAAGTTGGAAAATAACTGCTAGCAAATTTCAAGTTTTTATTAATGTGTTTTATGGAAAATATTCTCAAAGTTACCAAATTGCAATGAAGCAAAAATGTGTAGATTTCAAAATAAACCAGGGTATTTATTGAAATGAAACCAAAAGCTGTTAAAAATGCATATTATTTGGTAGTATTATGAAATTTGTTGAAGAAATATATAGAACAAAAAACTGAGAAACAATGTAAATAAATTGCGTAGATTTTGATAACATCAGCTATTTTAATGCAAAGCTAGCAATATAATACAATGTAGTAACACCAAACGGTATCATAAACATATCAGTTTAATGTTCTTGTTGAAGTGAACCATGTAGGGCCTGAAAAATTCTATGTTCCTGATAATGAACCCAGTTCACCATTGTTCACAGATAGTTTCAAGTGTCAAATAGTTTACAAATGAGTTTAACAAGGTAATAGTTACTATTTTCTAAAACACTTTCATATCCATGACAAAAATTAAAATAAGAACACATAAGAATATTCAATATGATCACATTAATGTTCTCAATAACTAATGAACATGGTTAGAAATTATCAGGAACCGAGGAATTAATACTCGCTGTAAATACCTTATAAATATAACAGCTCAAACAGAAAATAAAGAATAGCTAAAATGGCTGATATACAAGAATGATAGCAATGTTCAAAATAGTAACTTCAGTTTGAAGGATACTCTCTGTCCTCAAAGAACAACCACTTCTCTTTTCTATTGCTTTAGCTCTAGCTTTTTATTTCCTTTTTCTCATTACAAGGACTTGGGATATTTCTATAACAATCAAAAGTCTATTAGTTACATTGGCACTTGAAGCATATATACGCAGGTATGTGTTCAGATAAATCATGATCAAAATTCAAATGCTTTATAAAACAAGTATTTATATATAAATACTGGTTACAAAAGGGATTCTCTTGGTAATGGTTTATTCTATGACCAATGACTTGTGAGATAGAGATGGTAAAATGTACTACAAATTTGCGATCACTTTCACTAGTTTCGTCGACGCTATTCATAATTAGAAGACAAGAAATTTTAGACTTGTTTGACATGGTTCATGCAGAGATAAGTAAAAAGAAGTAGAGGAAATACAGATCAGATGGTTTCATTGTAATAATACAGTAATCTTAGGAAATCAGAGCTTCATGTTCCTTTAAACTGCATGTTGCAAATGTTACAATGCAAATGTTGCAAATGTTTGGCTTGATAAATGAAATCCTCCAAATATACAAATGACGTACATTGTTTAGGTAATGAGTAAGTCAACTTTGCAATTAATTTTACTAACTTGATATACGTTATTTATAGGTGAGAGACAAATAATTTTTAGTCTATTGTTTAGCATGGCTGGTGTAAGGTTGAATAAAAGAAATTAGAGGAAACACATCGGACTGTCATTTTTTTGATCCAGTATTCTTGAGCATACATTCGTCTCATTTTCCTTAATTACAGGTAGATATCAGCCAATAATTTATCAGTTTTTAGCAAGAAATTTAGTTTTATGAAAAAAATTATTAAAAAATTCCTAGCTGCATAAGAATAAGGTACCTTAGTTGAAGTAGAAAGCAAGTTTCCCAGCAGGATTAATCTTCATGGTCCTCGTAATTCTTCCTTCCTGTATTTGTCGTATTTGTTACGAGAAATAGTTACGAATCTGAAACAAAAACAAGAAAGCTAGCTTGTGAGAAAGTCCTAATTTAATTCTTAGTTAAAGTTACCTAGATAAACTATTTTGATGCAATATAATACAATTAAAACAATGGTAGATTCATTTCGGTTGCTAGTAATAAATTTTATGTTCTCAAGTATGCATACAATGTATGAAGTTGTGTTAAAATGAAGTCTGTGTCAGAAGTCATTAGTTATTATTCAATAATTATAGGTTGATGATCAAACTTCTTATTCAAGCTTAAAACAAAAAAACCAAGATATTCGTTATTTGTATACGATAGAAGCAGTTCATTTAATACATGTTATATACCATAATTTATTAAAAAAACATAATAAGTTATTCAAAACAATAAATTTCCTGTCATCCTGTTTTTTCAATTATGAACAAAGTTTGCTTTGAGCTCTAAATCAAATATTAACATACTGTTTTGATACATTGTGTGATCAGATCTGCAAAAAGCAAAAAATTCCAGAATTTTCACTATCACCAGAAGTAACCTTAAACCAAATCAATTCTGCTGTCAACTGTATAAAAGGTTAAAAATAAATTGTGGCTAGTTTAGCAGTAGGCTTTGCATCTACTGCAATGCTTAATTTATCTATAAAAAAACTAGAAGAGGTCGACCCTAGCAAATAGTCTATCCGTATATACATTTATACAAATGTTAACTGTTTTGTCTGATGCAGTACTTTATCAAGAATGGCAACTCGATAAGCTGTATTTAGTGCCTTGCCAATTCCAAAGAGATAGCACACTGTACAGTGTACTGATTAATTTCTCTTTTCTGTGTTGCCATTCTTAGAGTAGGCGAGCTAGCTTTCTGCTCAACCTGTTGATGTTTAATCTATATAATCTATTATTAGCTGAAAAGCCATAATTTCTGGGTTATGTGTAAGCATTTACTAAACAAAAGCTTAAGTTCTACAATTTTAAATGTGTTAGCTGGCTTAATAGCTAAAGGATTCATCTTTATGTTAAAGGGAATTTAAGTTAACTTTTATTTAATTTTGATGAAGTTAAATTTTTAAGTGAGTACCCTAAAACACTTATGTATTCGCCTCATCTAACTTTTGCGTTTCCACGGAGTCATCCTCTTGCAAAAATTTCATGTGCGAAACTAAACTATCATAACGAACCAGCAAAAATGCGAAATTAAATAGCTTTGTTTATTGTGTTTATTGATAGTCCAAGAAACAAATGGCAGCAAGCGATCAAATTGCATTATTGACCTCGCCCACAGCATTCTACCTGCGGTTCACAATTACAAACTAGTCCCAAATTAACATTTTTTTTTACCGGTGAACTGAACCTGAGGAATCTAATTATGCTTGTTCCACTACATTTATTTTCACATCACTATATTTTCACACTCATCAGAGCTGCGAAATTAAGTTGCAACAAAATGTTACTCTGTATGCTACTCACGAAACTAAATACTAGCAAAATATAAGTGTCCTAAGGTATTAAATTTAATCACCCTACTGACAGTATTTCCACTACTGTTATTTCAATTGGAAACCTACATAAATGTAAGTGTGATATGTTAAACTAACAAAAGGTGATTTGCTACATTTATAAAGATTTATTAGTGCATAGTTGTTTATCTATTAACTGACAGCTAAAGTAAGGTGAATATTTAACTTTTTTGGTAAACAAGTAGATATTCTTTTGCTTGTTCATTGAGAAATGAATAACACATTCAAGTCTGATCTGTTCTTTGCTGGTAGACTGAGAAATACTGAAAATCAGCCCATAAACTCTACCTAAAACTTTTATGCAAATGCCACCTATATTCGAATACCGCCTCTTTAAGACCGCCATTATAAGAGAAACGGCTGAAAAGTACAAGCCATGTAAATCAACGGGTTGAGACATTTTTCAGGTTCGAATGCAAAATTATTTAGAGGTTTATGACAGGTTTTATGTAAACTATAGCAATATTTTGCATCTAAAAGGGTTAATGTAGCTCGGCACAAAAGAGACTACGAAATATAGGTGACAATCATTTGCCTATAAAATGGTTGAACTCATTTTTCTTAAATTGTGATGAGCTATTTGAAAGATACTCCGCTGGCATCTATTGGAACGTCACCTTTGATAAACCACCACTATAGAAGAGTGGTTGAAAAATAGAGCGACATAGCATTCAAATACAGGTTTTACAGTACATCTACATGAGCAATGTTGTTAGGCTCATAATAATCTGCTTGAATACTTTTAACAGTTCCTTTTTTCTTTTTTTCACAAAATATTTATGTGAATTTTTTATCAATCCAACCAACTTTAAAACTTTACTTCAATCACATAGTTATCAATTCTCACGATGTTCTACCATCATGGAAGCTTCTAGAAGTTTCTATTCAGTCTTATCTTATACAGACAAACCACCAAACGATTTATTTATTTCAGCTGTGAACAGAAAGCTCAGTGTTGTTACAGTTTCAGCAGCTTATAGTAGCACCAGCTGATCCTGATAGTAGAACCTATTGTACAGACTGAGGTAAAAATAGTAACTAACCGTAATTAAAATAACTTAAAAATAGTGTATAGTCAAGATATTTAAAGAGATTTAATGGTGTATTGGTTTCTTTTCAGTTATACCAAATAGCTGGTAGAAAATGTTTTAGAAAACATTTAAATTTGGAAAACAATCTTCAAATTAACTGTATTTAAATATATTTGAGGACGCCAACAATTTTTTGTTACACCACAAGGTTGTTTGACACAGCGAGTCAGAAAAGATGGCAACTCTAAAACGTAGAATATTTTAGCTGAGAATTGTTTCACTCTACCACAGAATTTGTTGGTAAAACCAAATTAAACTGAATCAAACTGTCTAACTGATGGTTCACGCATGGTACTTAATAAAGTTTATTAGACAGCTGGTGGAAAGTATCTGTTACGTCAGAGATTAAGAGTAGGAACTTAATAGAAGTCATTGGTTTAGTTCACAAGCAAACTCTTAGACCAGTAAGCTCAATGATAGTTTATGAGCATACATGTAAGTTATTCAAACTTGTCTCTGCACGCGTGTGAGCATCTGCATGTGTGCATCTGCAGGTGTGTGCATGTGTGAGAAATTCCTTACATCAAGTATAATGTTAGCATTGTAAGTTTATTTAAACAATAACAGTTCAATAATAGATCAGAAAGGTGACAGAAATATAATTTATGTAGAATATAGTACATGATATGAAAATCAAAATCACCTTTAAGCATCATCTTAATCAAAATATTGCATTCAGTTAATTCAAATAGTAGTAGATAACATAAGTTGTATTATATACAGTTGGCTTTGTAAGATGTGTGTACGAACAACTACATCTTCCGAGCCATTATGTGCATTCAAACGATTTTCGAAGTTCCTCTGTACAAGCTGAAATGAATGTTTCTTGAAAGTCACCATTAAAAGCAAGTAGCTTCATAAACATTTGAGAAAACATGAAACGAAGAAGTATTGCGCAAGAAAGTGCAATGACTCTCAGGAAGTATACAAAATTCCCAATAGTATATGCTAAAACATTACTTCGGTTAATGCTGTTGCAATACAAGGTAATCCTACTGATATGAGTGATAATATGGTAAGTGATAATCATATATGCTAGCCAAAGATAAAACAAGAAAATTTATTTGAAAAGAAATCAATACTTACTTCTGTTACAAAATGTTCTATGAGCTGCAAACTAAATATTAAAACATTGTGTCATAAGCTACACATACAATATGTTATTCTGGTGGTTTACTATTGCTGCAAATAACAAAAATTCAGCATTATTAATTCTGCTACTATTGAAAAGCTTAAAATGATTTAAGATTTGTAGATTTCAGTCTCCAGAGTACAGACTAGTGCGATGCTCGATTTATCTAAAAATAAACTAGGTGAATTAGTAGTAAAACTAGCTCATAAACCAGCTTGACAGCTTGATACAATAGCATAAAAGACTGTTTCCAATGATGCATTCTCTCAGGAATGTAAACTTCACCCACTGTAATAAATGCTATGTTCATACCAAGGTGACAGAATACTGTTCAAATACTTATAGTAAGCCAGCTGTCTTTATATTTAGCGACTGATGCATTTAGTCAGAATATTAGGGCTGTGTGGGAACATTTCGAAGAAGAACAACTTCAATATTAAGATTTCAAACAAGCTTATGGGTGAAATGGTTTAATAAAATCACCTTTAGTTTAAAGAGAATTAAAATTGACAGCTCTAGGTTAGTAGGATATAAAAAAGTAAAAATTGAAAAATAAAATTATACAGTCAATAAAATTTGTAAGACAAACTGATGTAACACGGTATTACCCAGTGACATGTTTATATTAAAAGTGGTATTGCCTGGTTTTGATAATGTTGCTACTTGCTTGCTATTTGGTATTTATTTATGCACAACATATTCACATGATTTATATACACTCCAACAACTATTTATCTCATTTGTGTTTTTATTTTCCTTACAGAACAGTCAGAATAACTGCCCCTGTCTTATTAACTAGTTTATTGTGATACTCTGTAGATAGGGCTTTCATTATCAAATGATCCTCCATCTTCTAGAGTGAGTAATGAAGTCATAGTAGAGGTTCATGATCAATGTGAACATGAATAATATAGTCATATTCAAATAATAATAACAATAATCAAAAATCAATAAGAATATGACAAGTCACTGTTCTAATTTTGTTAAAATAACATCCAAATGCAATCGGATGTGCTATGAATGCTGAAAAACTAGCATAAACTGTAAACCTAGTTAATAGCAAAGATACAAGTAAGATGGGCAACTGTAGAGATAGACATTTGTAAAAGTAACTCCATATCAAATAGTTACACCTGCATTCCCATAAACTACTCTTTATACTTTATTTACTCTAACTAGCTACTCTAACTACTCTTCTTATATAAACTATATTTTCAGTTCTCTAATGAGTTCACTCAGAGTTCTATTTTGAAGTATTTTAGTTTGAGTTTTCATTTGTTCACTCCACCAGCAAAGCTATTTAGTATATTATAATGCGATTTTATTTATATGTCATAATTGCGAATCCTGATAGACTATTGATATCAGATGTTACCCTAAATATTCTTTGCACAATCACTAACTTATATCAGACTCTAATTTAGAGGATTATACTGATTTCTTATTTCAACTTGTTACACCATCAAAAGCTAGTTAAATTAGCTATATAGCTTAGTTGTGTTTAGCTGAACTGACAAACTATCTACAGCAAAATGTTATTTTTGCATTCCGATGAACAGAAAAAAACCAGATTTGTTAGAGAAAAAAGTTATTTTTTTGATACAATTTTGAAAGTAACTGCTTGTAAATTTTTAAGTACCCATTAAGTTAATCAAGGAATGTATTTGCTGAGCTAGTATATTGATTTGAAGTAGCAAGCTATCTATGTAAATCCACAACTCTCTATAACTCTACTAAGTTAATTTCTATGTTTTCTCCTGTTATTTAAACGTGTAAGAAAATATAAGAATCTTTAATAAATTTACAAAAAAACCAAAACACAATATACATCAAATCCATACACATAGGATATACAAGTACTATGTGTTTTTTTAGCCTTATAGAATAGAGGTTACGCTTTTAGATTGTGTTCTAATGTAAAAACACATTTTTGCTAACATCAACATTTTCCAATAATTAAAAATCAAAGACAAATTTGGGAAAACTAAAGCCATTTAGGGGTTTCATTTGTATACTTTTACTGATGAATTGTGAGAAGTAACCATAGAATTAATATATTTTACTTGTAATAGAGTTATATCTAGGTTTTACTTAACCTATTCATCTCATGATAAAACTTACATTGTAAAATATTGAGGTCTGTCTATCTTGTTCTAAGTGCAAGTAATTTGTACCAACGTGTTAGTGAACTTTATTGATGAACAGAGAGTTTGTAGCAGCAAAACATTGCTACTCAGCTCATTGGTCTCTCTTCTGGTTTTGATGACCTTGAACTCTGGTGCTCATTTAAGCAGCATCTGCCACATAATGCTTTTAGTGCCAACTTACAAAAGCCACATTTCATTTGCAAAAAATTAATGATTTTAATGACCAGTTTTTACATCCATTGTTAAGAACCTGTAGGAAATTGTTAACGAAGAGACCATCGTAATTAAATCCAATTTGAAGTGTGTTATATTTAACATTGGTTCAATGGCAGTTTAACAAGCAGAGACTGGCAGGTGCGAGTCAAGATAAAAATGACATATCTTTTGTTAAATTTGGATATTAGCCGTACACACGCTTTGAGTCTGTAACCTCTCTTTCACAACGTATATTTTGTTACTTATTTTCTAGTTCAATGTTGAAATATTCTTACAGTTTTAAATTAGCTGCAAGTTTCAAGTGCGTATTAATTTATAATAGTTAAAATCTGTATAATTTTTTCTAATTTTTTATGGCAATGAAGCACAAGTATGTGAAGTTGAAATTGAACCAAAATATTTATTGTATGAAACAAAAGTTGTTCAAAAGGAACCAAAGTGCATGTTATTTAATTGTTACAAAATTTGCTCAAATTAATATCAAGCCAGCTTAAATTCATTCAACTAAACTAAAGAGAAAGTAACGCACAGCCAAGTTATTTTTGTAACTCCAGTTTTATTAAAAATCAGTGTAGATGCAAGATAATTATAGAATAAGGGTTGAAAAACAATGCAAATAGATAATATAACTTTTAATGGCATCAGTAAAAATTAATCATAGTCTAACATTATAATAGCAAAGGAACATCATAAAATATCAGTCTAGTACTATGGTCAAAGTTAACCGTGTATCAAGTGAAACATGTGTTGTTTCTGGTAGTGTGATCAAGCTTAAAATATCAAATGATGACAGATCAATACAGATGAGAAGCTTAACAAGAAAGGAGTTGCTACACCCATTGAATAGCTGGTACATATGGTCTAAGCAAAATAAAAATAATATCCGACAGTAATAATGAATCATGAAAGTATAGCATCAATAATATGAAGATCAAGCGCAACAAACAATTCAAGATAATGATAATAATGATAATGCCCAGAATGACAAATACAAATACAAATGAGCTTCAGTTCTCAAAGGGATCAGCAGTTTTTCTACTGGGTAAGTTTTAGCTACTGTTTTATATTTTATTCTTGGTTCTTTTTCCATTCCGATTATAAGAATGAGTGCATACATCTACAATAATTAAAAGATTGTTAATTACATCAAAATATTCAAGGCAGATACTCATTTATGTTCATATATTTGTAATTTATCCCAAAATTACAAATGCTTTATAAAACAACAAGATCTTCTCGCTAAAAAGACTGGCTACAGAGAGTTATTCTCTTTATGATGTTTGATTTTATTACCAATGACTTTGCGACTACAATGGGTTGGCAGTGAGCAATTAAATTTTGCAATCACTTTCATCAATCCTGTCAGAGCTATTCACTAGTAAGAGAGATTTTTAGTCTATTGCTTGGCTAGGTTATTTTACAGATAAATAGAAGGTGTGAAAACAAATTGGACATTTTGATTATTATGATCCAGTATGCTCAAGCATTAGTCTCGTGTTCTTTAAAATTACAGGTAGCAATTAGTAAAGGTTTTAGCCAGAACCTCACCATTATGAAATATTCCTAGATGCTAAAATTGTTTTAAGATATCTTGATTTGCACAGAAAACTTATTTTTCTTACCAAAGTACATTTTTTGGAAATTAATTTGGTCAAACTTGACTACTTGCCCTTTTTTTCCTTTGTCATTTTGCTATGAAGAACGGTCATGGCTCTGAAACAAATAAAATCAGTCATTAAAAAGCCACAAAAGTCTGAAATTTATGTTATTTACATCAGTTGTATAGAGGTAATGCGATACAATTGGAGACAATGGTAGGCTTACTGCATTTGCTAGTAATACACTGTAAGTGGCCAAGTACACATAATTATGTCAGATATAGTTTTGAAAGGAAGTTTTGGTTCTCAATTTAATAATAATCCAAAACAAGTGTTAACACCTGCTAGTCAAATTTTAATGAAAATCCCAGAGATTTAGTAGTTTAGCAAAATGAAACAGCAAAGTTCCTACATGTTACATCACTAATTATACATACAAAATGATGCTTAAGTAAAATATGTACTTCATGTTTTTTGTTACATAATAGCATCACTTCCAAGATATTGCGTAATAGCATGCAACACAAATTCCGACTTTACCGTTGCAACAAATAACAAACCTTTCAGCCAAATCAATTTTGTTACCGATTGAATTAACTCCTTCAGCGGAGTTGTGCCATTTTCACAAAACTTGACCTTTTCTGCAATGCTTAGGTATTTAAAAATAAACTACAAGGGTCAGAACCGACATAAAGAAATAATATATTAGTACATACCTTTATGTAAAATGTAAGCCGTTCTTACCTTCATCAATAATGTTTTTCCAATCAGCCATAAATAGCGCCTTGTCCCAGTTCCAAGGAGTGCACCATTCAGCACACTGTACAGTGTGCTGAACAGTGCACTGTTCAGCACACTGTACAATACACTGAATGTTTCATCTTCTCTGCGTCCGCGATATTTATAGTAGGCTAGCTAGCTTTTTGTTCAACTGTTGATGCATAATCCATTAATACCATAAAGCCAGAATCTTACGGTTGCGAACGATAGAAAAAAGCTCCAACTTTCAAACTTCAATAGGCTATCTTTTTGGATAGCTAATTAAACTACCTTCAGTTTAACTAGAATTTAAGTCAGCAGTTGTAGGCTAGTACAGGTATTGAAAGTTAAAAAAATTACAACTGTACAACCATTAAACTTTGCAAGGTAAATCAGTGTAACTCAGTATCACTGAGTAACTCGCTTATACACTACATGACGTTGTCGGGTTTTGATAATGTTACTAAACATACTTCCTTGTTTGTACTTACTCTTATCCAACAACTTTCCCTGCCTTGAACAACTTCTATAACTTACCTAACCTTTTTGATTTCTTGTTTCCTTACAAGGCTATAAAATGTCTGACACAGTCTGTTTAACTAGTTCATTTAAACACTTTGCAATTAGAGTTTTCATTAATGGAACAAAACTCGATCACTTTCCAAAAGTCCTCCATTTTTAAAGTAAATACGGATGACAAAGTAAGATGCCACAATATGTAACGAGACAATACTCTGTCAGATAGATTGAATAAAAATGCTAAAGTTATTATCAGTAGAATAGTAGAAAACTATATTATTATTTATTTATAGAATAATGAAAACTTCTATTCTTCTATAACTAATAGAAAAATTAATAAACAGTCAATGGTTTATTATAATATTTATTTATTGAAAACTGTGTAGTAGTTGTAACTAACTTAAAGCAGTATTTATCTCCTTAAGTAAACATTTTCTTTACTAAAATTTGTAACAAAAATGTATAGGTCAAGCACCAGGCCAAAACAGTACATGTAAGTCATTAAGTTTGTATTACCACCTAGTTAAACAATGTATTTACAGATGCAATTTTTGTGACTAATTTACCATTGTTATGTATTGTTATGTCTTGACAACACTTTACAAACTGTAGAAATAATTTATTAACAAAATTTTTTACCTAAAGTAACTGCATATAATAAGTTCCACTTGTACTACCTTCAAAAATGGTTTTCAAATTCACCATCAATTTAATCCAAGTTCTGTTGAGAAAAAGGTTGGTTTGAACTTATACTTGTTTTCTCCCTGATTTGTACCTGATGTTCTCACCATTATTTTTAAATGTTAAAGCTTTTATGTCAATTGTATGTTAGTACAGAATGTTAATTAGTAGAAAACTTCATCAATACTATTTGATATTGCAAACTGTTTTTATTGCCTTATTATGACTGACAATAGGAATAAATTATTGGTAATGGAAGTTAACCTTAATATGATTTGTTTAAACAGATTTTGTTTAAATTATTAAAATGTTGGCTTATTACAACTTGATAGACTATCAGAAGCTAGTTAACTTGGCTATATAGTTTAATTGTAGTTACCTCAACTGAACGGGCTGTTGTCAGCAAATTATCATTTTTACATTCAGATGAGCTGCTTGCTATAAAATCATAAAGTTTTTTAAGATTATCACTGAATAAACTTGTAAATTACTTTTGTATGACTTGATATAAGTTTACTCAGATCTTGTATCTTTATAATAATATCAATAAAATACTAGACTACAAAAACCACAAACACTCGTAAATAATTATTTGACTAAAAAGCTCATTTCACAGCTTATTTATGATTTTCTCAGCTTCACAATATGAAGCTGACTAAATAAAATTAACATCAAATTTAATCAACTTTCAAAACCTTCAAAACATTGTTTTTTTATGAATTTCAAAGCTAGCTCTATGCTGCTTTCTTAATCTCTTTCATAATCTCATTATTTTTTCTCCTTCCTTGCAACATGGTGGATCTGCAAAAAACTTAAAAGACTATACAAAAAAAATTAAAAATTCAAGTCTCAATGTTTTCATTTGTATAAGTTTATTGATAAACTTTCAAGAATAGTCACAAAATTAATTTGTTTTGTTTATAGAAAAGCTATATTTACGTTCTCCTTAATTAATACAAATCATGTTATTATTTATCAACTTTATGTAATATTTATGTTATTTTTATGCTATATTTATGCCTATTCTTATATTTATGTCTATTTATATTATATTAATATGCTTATGAGCATTGTTCTTGATGCTAATATTGATTTAAAGATTCGTAATAAGGTTTCTTGCTCTTAGAATGGTTTCTATAGTGACTTGCCTTATTGATCCTTTTTGTCTGGTTAGCTTTGTAATTGAACTTTAGTTTTACCAACCCTTTTAGAAGCATTTTAATCATTGTTATTGCAATTGAAAACCGTTTAAAACTAATTCAAGTTGATAGTTAAAAACTTTAATTATTAACTCAACCTAAAAGTGTAAGTGTGATACGCTAAACTAACAATTTTTTTTTACTAAGTTTATATAAACATAAGTTTGATCATTGTTTATTTATTAATTGACAACGAGAGGAAGATAAATATTTTGCTTTTTTGGTAAAAATGTAAATATTTCCAGATTGTTTGTTAAGACAAGAACTTTGCATTCAAGTCTGACCTGTTCATTGCTTCATTTCCAATATATTGTTCATTGCTAAAAGTCCCTTTCATGAATTTAAATTTTACATGAGCAATGTTGTTAGGTGGAGAAAAACTGTCTTAATATCTTCCCTAAGTCTCTTTAATTTTTTATACTCTTTGATTAATTAGTATTTTTCACAAATTCAACCCTATTTCAGGTTTTTTTTCTACAGTCTGATGATAGGTTTCTAGAAGATAATCTACCACCATGTAAGCTTGAAGAAGCTTCCTACTCAGTGCTGCTTTATACAGACACACCACTGAGTAATTTACGCGTGTAAGCCTACAGCAGGAAACCCAGTATTGTTACTGTTTCAATAGCTTATAGTAGCACAAGCCAGTCTATCAAGTTTATAGATTGTGAGCTAGAGTAGATTTAATCACTTTGCATTGTTTACTGTGTTTTTTTGTTTATTGTTGTTGCCTCTGTTTTGTATTGGAGTTCATGGTTATAGCCACGCTGTTTCAATGTATTTTGGTATGGTTGCTTAATTATGTCAAATTCTTGTTTACTTAATGACAGTGTTCATAACCATTTTTAATGTTTATTTTACCCAACTATAACTCATCACTTAAAAAAAAGCACTCGATTTTGCCAGCAAAACAACCAGATCAACAAATAAAAATAGAAACACAAAACAATGGTGTAACGGCTGCTAAACCTTTTTATTCAAAAACTGTCTAATTTAGTATAACCAACTCGGAAATTTGGGTTCATTTATTTATTTTAGTTTGTTTGAAACAACATATATATAATAATCCAGTAAAAAATATGATTCATACAATTCCATATATATAGATTTACATACCAATATCAGTTTTAATGAATTATCTATAGTGAAAATCAATTGAGGTAAATTTAAACCAAAAGTGGATAAATAAATATAATTAACATTACCAACGTTTCATTATCTACTAATGGGGTAGAACGCAAATCCCTAAAAAGCGCTGCCATTAAAGACGCAAAACTAAATACTTTAGAGTGTGTGTGTGCGTGCGTGCGTGTAATTTATTTCATCAAATACATACTACATACAATTGCATACATATAAAAAAGAAAACAAGGAAAAGTTTCAAACAATTCTATATCAACATTCAAACAAAAGTAGAGATGATGGGGCCAGTGCAAAATAGCAGAGCTAAACCGGTCGCAATTTGATGGATTCTTGTCCGCTAGACTGAACTTGGTTAGCACAAAGAGTCTGTAACCTATTCTTCACCTTCTGTGTGTCTCCTCGGTTAACACATGCGTACAGAATAATATTTCTAATGCAGAAATGTGATTGAAGAGTGTCCTTGACATAGCTCTGTACATAGAAAAACCTCCTAAGAGCATTTTTATTTTCAATCATAATAATCACGGGTATTGCTGCTAATGAGGTCAAAATTGTTCGCCTGTTTTGCTATGATAAAAATGAAAACTTATTTGGTATAAAATTATACAGTTTTATTCCTTTCAGCGTTGGCATCATGAGGCAAAAATATTTTATAGATTGGTATAGAAACCCATAGTAATAATCTAATGCAAACTCCTCCTGGTGAAAATCATCAAAAACATCAAAATCATCATAATTAAAAATGGTGATGAAAATGTGTGAAAAGATGTTTTAGGTGTACATGTGTTAAAAATAATATTTAGAATTTGTTAAAAAGTTTTCTGTAAGCTGTAAAATTCCATAACAGAGCATGTGTGAAAAGATGTTGTAGGTGTACAAGTGCTGAAAATAGTATTTAGAAATTCTCAAAAGCTACCAAAAGGTTTATGAAGGTACATTGTAGCTGAGTAGGTGTGACCGTAATGCTCCTAAAATCTTAGTTGTGCGCACAACGCAAAAACTGTCAATATTCGAATGTAAGGTATTGTGATGTTTGGCACGATAAACATTAATAATAGCTATTATTATTTTACTGTTGTACTCAGGAAAACCATCATTAAGGTTTGTAAATGGTCTATTTGACATTTTGATACGATCATACCAAATTTGTAGGTTTACTACTACCAAGTAATTCTGCAGAGACAAGTATTTCGTGAGGCAAAACCTGTCAAGGCCTGAACTAATCGTATTTTTACAGACCCACTTTTTTGGTAAAATGTGTTGTCTGTCACTAAATGTAATCTTACATAATGAGTGCTTAATTTCTAACTATTTAGAGGATGTAGGCTTTCTATGCCGCTCTTATTTTTTAAAAAGTTTTCAAGTGTTTTTTTGCTGACATTTTCCTTGTTGTTGCCACATTTGAAGGATTTTCTAATTGACAGTTCTGACTGCTCATTGATTTTATAGATGATTTGTGATGAACTAATAATATAACTTAATGTGAATGTTTCCAATACAGGCCAACTTAACCTTTGACATACATTTTATTTACAGATACATTTACACATACATTTACATTTACAGATAAACATTCAAGTTTTGACCATTAAAATAACACCTAGCAGCAAACTTTTTGTTTATTTTTGAGTTTTTTGTTTCTAGAGCTTTTGTAAAATACTTTGTCACAAGCTTTTTACTTGACGTTTGGTCTCAATCAACTCGCTCAACTGATTAACTTATTTGTTTAGTAGAATTTCTTCTAAGCTAGAACAGTTCTACATCAAAATAACTATATTGTTGAAGCAGACAAAAACAATGCTAACAACACCCTCAAAACATTAATTTGGTAATTTTTAAAGTATTGCTGTTGTGCTGAAAACTAAGAACAATAATCATTGAAGACTTGAACACTTGCATTATTTAATGCAGCTAAACCTTTCTTTGTCACCCAAACAAAAAATCAGAAATTGTTTATTTTAGTTTTCTGTTTGATTGCGTACTGTAGTTTCCAGTACAAACTTTACAAGATGCTAACATTTTTGAATAACATCGTGTCATGTGCTAGCTTTATTGAAATTGGGAGTTGTTTACTGATTGAAGCAAGTGCAAATAATTTAAACTAAATAAAAGTTCTTGACTATTTGCACTTAACCTTGTAGTTTACCAATTAAAAGAAATGTTATTGCTCTAGTTAAAGTACTGGCCAAATACATATCAAATTACCCATGTGACAATTTCCGATTGCTTAAACAACAGAACATCAACTAAAATGCAAAATGCATCTGCCGAAAATAACTGAATGCTCTCCCAACAACCACTGTTTGCAAGAAAGTTTAATCTGCTGAGCAGGAGTAACTAAACGTGATAACAATAAAAAGTTATTCATAGATCCACATGTACATACATGTGAAACTGAATTTAAAACTTGATGCAGAAATGATGAAACCTCTCAACATCGGAAAAAGACGGATGACAAGATGACGTGTAAAAAAAACACAACTGAACTAAGCAAATACGTATAGCAACTGAAAGACAATAATATCAATTACACGCTAAGCTGTCTACCCTGAAACAATGCAAACCATACACCAACTTGATTAAAATACAACTTATGTCTAACTGAAAACCTTCATAATTACCAAGCCAGATTTATCTTCTCTCAACAAAGTAACTGAATTAACATCAACCTGTCTGCATTCTAAGACTTATCTTCACTTTTATAATTCGAAGGCAATAAACAAATCAAAGCAACCAATTAGATGACTCAACTTTTGAAGGAAAAACACTATATTGTAGAAAGTTATTATGGTAATACAGCCTGATAAATGCAACTGCATGAAACTACCAGTAGCTGGAAACAAAGGTGAGTAGACATTCAAAACTTTATCATAGGTAATATACATATAGAAGACAACTCCATGCATGCCTACATAATCATGTCTTTTTACTCCATTTGTTTAGTGTAGCAAGTTTTGGTTTGAATATCACGTAATACTTTTCTTATAGGCCTAAGTTACAGTGTTTTGTTCTGTTGTTGTAGGGTCTGATGTGTACTTTTATTTTCTACATTATCACAAAGTTTTTGTTGTTGGCTTCTACATTTTATATGTTTGCTAAGTTCTGTCTAATTTTATTTACTATTCTGAATGAACCAAGCCATGTGGTTGTTGTACCTAGATCAGAGTTACAAAGGTTTTTTGTTATTGTATCTGGAATAGACTTCTGTTGTGCATAATCCAATACATGATTTCGCTTTTACATCTGTTTCATTTGTACTTCAACTTGAAAGATTTGCGCTAGTCTTGTTGTCTAAGAGCCATTCGTTTTTGTTTGCAATTGCATTTTCTGATTAGTTAACAATTTTTCTAAGCTAATATTATTGTTTTGTGCATTTATAATGCTTTTTATATCAGACACACATGAGTAGCTGATTTTAAGTGTGTGTATGTTAAATATTCTGTGTAAAGGGTAATGGAGTGTTGTTTGTGACAGTATCTGGTAGCAACTTGGATGTGTTCATTTCCTATGTAGACTGCCACAGTTGAACTATATTGGGGGGTATAATTGATTTGCATTGTTTACTGCGTTTTTTGTTTGGTATTGTTGCTTCTATTATGTATTGGAGTTTATGTTTATAGCCGCATGGTTTCAATGCGGCTTAGTTTTGTCAAATTCCTGTTTACTTGATGACAGTGTATTTAGCCATTTTTATGTTTGTATTGCCCATCTGTAACTCAAAAACTTAATAAGAACCCCCGATTTTGCCAGCAAAACAATCATGATTCCCAAAGAAAAAATAATGAACCACGAAACAATGTTGTAGCCTCAGTGATAAATTTTTAGTTAAAACTTGTCTAATTTATTTTAATTTAATATACTAAACTCACCAATTTGGAGCTCAGTTATTTATCGTAGTTTATTTGAAACAACATTTATATAATATTTCAATTGAAAAAATATAACTTATACATGTCCATAAATATAAGTTTACTTATTTATAACAAATTTTAATAAGTTATCTATTGCAAAAAACAATCGAGAAAAGTGTTCTAAAAAGAGATAAATAAATATAATTAACATTACAAACATTTAATCATTTATTGATGTGGTAGAACGCAAAGCCCTAAAAAACTCTGTTATAAGAGACACAAACCTACATGTTCTAGATTGTGATTGCTGAGACAACAAGTTAATTAGTTAATATAATAAGAATATCAGATACAACAGTGAGTACAATGATAAAAATAAATATAACTTGGAAATCATTCTGATAACATAATTAATTAAATGAATTCTTTGAAAAGAAGTTATGAACCATTCTAAAAAGAGCCCAATTTCGGTGGGTTCTTATCCGCTGGGCTGAACTTGGCTAGCACAAAGAGTCTGTAACCTATTCTTCACTTTCTGTGTGTATCCTCGGTTTACATATGCATACAGCAAAATGTTTCCGATGCCATAAAACGATTGAAGAATGTCCCTGAAATAGCTATGTGCATAAAAATGACTTGCGAGAGCTTTTCTATTTTTAATCAGAGACATAGGTACAGCTATCAATGCGCTTGAAAAGGTGGAATAAAACAAGATGGTTGTTCCTCTTATGTATCGTGACTCGTTTATCAACAGATGGTCTTCTTCCTTTAAATTACTTCTCGCCCTCATTCTCCTCAATTCTCTTGTGAGTCTGACGAGGAGAACTGTTTCACTACTTAATGTAAAAATTACAATCAGCATCATCAATATTGTAAAAGGCGTTTGAGAAGAACAAAAGCCCACAACATCTTTACCGATTGATACACATGATCCTAGCAGTGTTAGCCCTGTTCCAACAACCATGCTGATAAGCAGATTAACTACTGTCAATTTACCGATGTTTGTTACTACCTTAGATGTCTGATAATCAAATGGCTTGCAGACGGCGTAGAATCGGTCAACACAAGCTAACAGAACTTGCCAGTATCGGAATTGAGTCGCGCCTACCATTAGGCTTTCCATAGCCACACATGTCATTACGTTTGCCTGCAAAGTTGGTGCGCCACCAGTCGCTAATGAGCAAACAGTGTCGGCAATATCTGAAAAGCCATATAGAATGTCAGCCATTGCCAAATATATTAGGATCCAGAAGTAGTTCAGCTTCCTGATGTCAGGCATTCCATACAAAACTCTTACGTGTAGAAGGTTTATGATAACTGAAAAGCTGTTGATACACATTAAACAAATCCCAAATGTAGTACTCTGCTCCCAACTTTCATCTGTGCTAGCGCTATAGTTCTGATTATCCAAAGATTCATTCATTGTATCGCTGTATGAATATTCTGTATAAACTAACTTTCTTTATCGAACTTTACACATTTACTGAGCACCTGTTACACTCTCACCCTTTATATATACATTCAATGATCTACATCTCACATAATCAATAAATTATCAATTTAATTGTAGCATGAATTATGCTCAGAATACTAAGCAAAAAATATGTTGTAGATATATATCTACATGAGCAAGCACTTGTTGGAAAGAAATTGCTTGGCTCAACAATGACAGATTATAGAGAACATTTGCATTTAGCTGTAATTATCTTAGAGTTTTTGGTAGCTTCGTGAACAATTTTTAATTCTTTTAAAATCTAGCAACTGCTCAAAAACACATTATATCAGTATCACTTAGTACTACAAACAAAGTTGCAGCTCAGAAATACAAACTAGATGTACCCAGTGTATACACATAATAAAGTATACAAGAAAGATTACTAAAAATTGGTGGCTCTGATAAAGTCTGAGGAATAAAAAGAAAGACCATTGCAAAAATACCAAATATCGAATCTGAGAAACTCATGACTAAGACATACACTTTTAAAAGTGTATTGCTATTGTTCAATTTTAACTACTTTTGATGATATTAAATTTGGTTTGAAAAACGCATAAGAATAGACATTTTTGGGAAAGTCGATTAGGACCCACATAAATGCAGTTTGCGTGTTCGTGTCTTGTCAGTGTAGCAATTCATAAATGAGATGTTAATACAAATCAGTGCCGCATTTTCTTAATCAATATTTTATCTATGTGTGTAACAGCTCAACAGGTTAGTGATCTTTGTGTGTCAGCAAGAGGAAATAAAAACCCTCTTTATTACAAAAAATCATTAGCAGTGACACTGGCTAATTTTCCTTTGTCGTAAATGAACTCTATATGGTGCTGTGCTGATGGCCATGTCACCTGTTCTGTTAGTATTCATCATTAGCATAAATATATCTCACTGTCTAATTTATCCTGAACTGTAATAACAACTCTTTGATTTTGTTTTGTAAATTAGAGCACTGCATCTGAAGCTATGGCTTCAAATGTGCTTTCAAGAGTAGATTGCGAATGATAAATTTAAACTACATTTGATGGTATTAATTTTGACTTGGAAAATGTATAAGAATAGGCATGTGCTAAAAAAATACACTAAAACCAAAACAAATAAAACCATCATGTTTGCATCTACTGAGTGTGTTGATTCTTAAATAAGGATAACCAAACTTCAAAGTAAACAATAATCATAAAAAGGAATTCTAAGCTGTCCATGTGTCCAGAGATATGAAGACCATACAAAATAGACTATAGATATAAAGATGTACAAGCAGCATCTAAAACATACTATATACTGGCTAGTGCATACTGACATTACGCTTACTTTGTCTTTTGATAGCAAGGGAGACAAATCTTAATATACATGTACATCAGCTGACTTTCCCTACTTCTATTACTTCCACTTTGTGTTGCTATCAACATTGTTATATGTTGATAGCAACAGCAATGTTGTTATTGACGTTTGTTATATTTTGTGAAAAGTTAGCATATACTACTAGAACTCTGTCTCATCAAAAACACAGAGTTCCAGGTCTGTTGCCATCAAATTTATGCTTCATAGCGGATAGCGCATTGTGTAAGCGACAGAAACCCATAGAAACAAAGCCCTGTTCTCTTCTACTACATAAACCCTAGTGAGCATAACATAAAATGTTATTTTTCTCCATTATTCTCGGTTAAAGATTACATAACATAAAATATAACTTGTGTCAGGTTTTAGCATCAGCCCTGAGTCTCCAACTGACTGTTGGTTTATTGTGCATCACACTTTTCAAATAAAAAACTGTAACTCCAATTTGAGTAGTGTCACCCTTATTAATCAATACTCTATCTATGTGCAAAACAGCTCAACGGGTTAGTGATCTTTAAGTGTCAGCAAGACAAAGTGAAAAGCCTCCTTGTTACCAAAAAATAATTTACATTGACACTGATTAATTTCCCTTTTCGTGAATAAACTCTATATGATGCTGTGCTGATGGCCATGACACCTGTTGTGTTAATATTCATCATGAGCATAGATGACAACCATACCTCGCTGCCAAGTTTATCCTGAACTGTAATCATGACTCTTTGTATTTGTTCTGTAAATTAAAGCACTGTATCTGAAACTAAAACACATTTAAAAACTATAGATACGCATGTAAAAAGTGTGCCAAAAGTGTATTGCTTGGCCATGAAATCCAAACGTAAAGTGCTTGGCCATGAAATCTTTGCAAATAGTTCAGTAAGAGTTGAGAGTAGTATTAATAGATTTGTTGATGCTATGACAATGGTTTGTAATTGCTTTTTACATCGTAAAACTTGCTAATTATCTTTGCTAATCTTGCTAATTATTATGACTTGATCTCTTTAGCAAACCGGATCTTAGAAGGTCTTCACAAATGTTATTGATTTTATTTTGTCAAATACAAGGCATCATCAAGACTAAAATAATTAAACTCAAAAATTTCCAAGCATGAAATTTAAATGAACAAACTACAGATAACAAACTAGTGTCAAACAAAGAAAAATAAAATATAGCATTCATATTAGTGTTCTCAAATCAGATCACTAGTCAACAAGAAAAAAATGAATCATTTTTGCTAAGGCTTACTATAAATTGGGCTGTAACCCATATTTCTGCTAACAAAAACGCTTTGTCTAATTTACTGAAGAGACCTGGTGGCTGCAAACTACAGTTGTACTTTAACTAGCATATACTAGGTGCACAATACTAAGCACATATGGCTACTATGTCACTACAGTCTTGTTAGAATAAAAATTAATCGCTTTATAATAAAAAACTGTCTGTGAATTACTATCTACAGAGATGCAAAAGTTCCACGCTGTAATAAGTGGAAGTGTTTTATTAAAATAGTGAGACTGTTATTTTGTAAATTCTATTAGTCAATTTAAACTCATTTTAATGGTATTAACTCCAGCTTAGAAAATATACTGATCAAAAAAAGAATGATCATTTGTGAGGAGAGTTTAAATTTTGTCCATTTGTTATAAACTTTTGAAAACAAAGCTTTTCTCCGGTTTTGAACTTAGTCAGCTTTTGGTCTTTGACTTGTAGAAGTGGTAATATTGGTTCACTAAAGCAGAAAAAGAGTTTGTATTGTTGTATTTCCCCAAAGTGATTATCCTTAAATAAGGATTTCAAAACTTTCAAGTAAATAATAATCATCAATAGGAATGCTAAGCTATCCAAGTCTTCAAAGATATAAAGAACATACAAAAAGGCTATAGATCAAAAGATGTACAAGCCGAATCTCAATCTAGACCATGCTATATACATAGGTTAGTGATCTTCAAGTGTCAGCAAAAGGAAATAAAAAGCCTCCTTATTACAAAAAAGAACATTTGCAGTGACACTGGCTGATTTCCCTTTTCATAAATAAACTCTATATGATGCTGTGCTGAGGGCCATGCCACCTGTTCTGTTAGTACTCACCATGGACATGAATAGCAACTTTACTTACCTGCCAAGTTTATCCTAAACTGTAATAACAACTATTTCAGTTTGTTCTGTAATTTAAGGCACCACTTCTGAACATAAAAGCATATTTAAAACTACTGATATGCATATCGAAAGGTGTGCCGAAAGTGTAGAATAAAGGCATGAATCTTTGCAAAATGTCCATTTGGAGTTTAAAATAGAATTAATAATGTAAACTTGCTGAAGCTATGACAATGGTTTTTAAGTATTTTCTACACTATAAAGTTGATTCTTGCTAATTATTATGACTTGGTCTCTATAGCAAAACAGATCTTGGAAGGTTTTCACTAATGCTATTGATTTAATTTTATCGCGGTCAAGACCTCGTCAAGGCTAAAACAACACAATTTAACAACTTAAAAGTGCGTGCGTGTGCGTGTGTGTTTTATTTCATCAATTAGTAGAAATATAACATTAAGCAAAAATAAAGATATAGTTATAATATTGATTAGGCTGAACAAAATAATAAAGCTTAGTTCCTATTGTTTAGGCGTGATGAGGCCCAAATGCGCAGTAGCACTGCAGCTAGTCGAGGCGCTGGGCCCTCAAGAATTGGCAAACTTAAACAGCAGGTCTTCCTTCTAGGAATCTAGGCTTAACAAATGGCTTTTCATATTAACTCTAAAAAATAAATGCAGAGGTTTTGTGTAAGTATATTGGAAGATGGTTCTATTGTGATGGTACGCTGTATTCGATTGTTTTTTTGACTTGAAGCAGTATAAAATAATAGTAAAGGTATAGGTTGGTTTCTAAAAATCTGGTGTTATAATGTGAATCCTTCTTGGTTTTTTTATCACTTAAATAAAATTTTGAATGAGCTATCAAAATAATTTTACATTGATAAAGTTTGTCAACAGGCAACACAGGCAGCCGAATAAACAGGGACCGAGATGAAGTTATTGGTGGTTTATTAAATATTGTGCTCATTAGACGTTTTTGTGATATTAGAATTTTTTTAAAATAACCAAATTTAGCATTTCCCCAGGAATCAAGACAGCACCTAATTTTTGAGTTAATAAACGCGTTGTATATTAGTTCCATAATACTTCTGGGTAAGAATTCAGAACATATACCAATCACGCCTGACATAGATCCTATCTGATTAGCTGTTTTATAATTCGATGTGTGTCCCATATCAGGTGACTGTCCAAATGAATTCCTAAGAATCTGATTGAAGATGTCTCTTTCAACTCCGAATCAAATAATTTTATAGATTTTTTTGATTTAATTTTGTTTTAATGATTTCTCATTACAATATTCCTTGTTTTGTCCATCTTTACAGTTAATTTGTTTGTATTACACCTTTGTTCAAGTTTTCTAAGTCCATTATTGACTATATTAATGTCATTATTCAAATTGTTAGACTCAGAAAATAAATTTGTGTCGTCAGCATATATTATAGGTTTTAGATGATTAGTAGATAACACAAGATCATTAATATATATTAAGAATAAGGTTGTACCTAAGATAGAACCTTGAGGAACGCCACAATTTATACTTGAAAAGCTAAATTTATAGTTTTCTATAAAAGTTACTTGTTTTCTATATTCCAAACAGTTTCTTATTCAGTGAATAGAAGACGATGAAAAGTGAAAAATTTTTAATTTGTGAATGAATATATTGTGGCCAATAGTGTCAAAAGCCTTACTATAATCAAGAAATATCCCTAATACTGCTTTGGCATGGTTCATCGCCGATAAAACTTTATTTGTGAGCTCAATTAGTGGTTGGCTGGTGTTTCGATTTTTCGGCGTTAGTGGCTTTAGTGGTGGCGTTAGTCCATGTCTCCATGGACTAACGCCAAGACGGAGCTAAGCCCCTCGTTCTGGCGTTAGTCCACTCAGCGTCGACTGTCTTTTCTAGCTCGAATTTGGTTCTGGAAACCGGACACCAACTCTCTCATCAAAGAAAGTCAACCATCATTATATATGCATAACGTCTGACTTTTTCTACGCTGATTATTTCTACTTTCTGTTGCCATCGACCGACATTTGTTATATTTTGTGGAAGTTTGCGTATATACAAAATGATTAGAGATCAAAATATATACAATGAGATGCTCAGTCTAGATCATACTATACACTGGCTAGTGCCTACTGACATAACCCTTACTTTGTCTTGTGTTAGCATGAAAAACTCGTATTTTTATGCAAAAGTTTACCATCATTACTCTATTTCTATTGTTTGTTGCTATTATTTGACATCCTTTATAGTCTGTAGAGTTCTATATACTCTTCTACTAAAACTATATATAGGGATAAAAGCAGAGTTGAAACTCTATTGTCACCAAAAACTGTATTCACGCTCTGGTTAAGATTGCATACTGTATAACCACGGAAACCCATAAACACTAAGCAGTTCTTATACAGTTAAAACCGTACTGAACAAAAAACATTTTTTCCTTTCTGCTAATTTCTGCTAAATATCACTTAAAACAGTTTATTTTTCAAGTCAAGTTACAACATTAATGCTAATTCTTCAACTAACTGTTGACTTTTTGTACGACACACTTCTCAAATAGAAAAACTTTAGCTTCATTTTGAGCAGTGACACCCTTATTCATCAATGTTCTATCTATGCGCGTAGCAGCTCAACGGGTTAACGATCTTCAAGTGTCAGCAAGAGGAAATAAAAAACCTTCTTGTTACAAAAAATCATTTGCAGTGACACTGGCTGGTTTCCCTTTCCATAAATAAACTGTATACATGATGCTGCGCTGTTGGCTATGTCACCTGTTCTGTTAGTACTCATCGTGAGCATAAATAGCAAATATATGTATCTCACTGTCTAATTTATCCTGAACTGTAATAACAACTCTTTGCTTTTGTTTTGTAAATTAAGGCACTGCATCTGAAGTTAAGGCTTCAAATGTGCTTTCAAGAGTAGATTGCAAATTATAAATTTCAACTGCTTTTGATGGTATTAATTTTGACGTGAAAAATGCATAATAATAGGCATGTGCTAAAAGTGTTCACTAAAACCCAAACAAATAAAACCCTCATGTTTGCATCTACTGAGGGTGTTGATCCTTAAATAAAGATAACCAAACTTCACAGTAAACAATTATCATAAATAGAATTCTAAGCTGTCCATGTGCCAGAGATATAAACACCATACAAATTAGGCTATAGATATAAAGATGTACAAGCAGCATCTAAAGTGTACTATATACTAGCTAGTGCATACTGACATTATGCTTACTTTGTCTTTTGATAGCAAGGGGGACAAATCTTAATATACAGGTATAACAGCTGACTTTCCTTACTTTTATTACTTCTGCTTTCCGTTGCTATCAAAATTGTTATATTTTGTGAAAAGTTAGCATATTTTACTAGAACTCTGTCTCATAAAAAACCAGAGTTCCAGGTCTATTGTCATCAAAATTCTGCTTTCACTGTAAGTAGGATAGCACATTGTGTAAGCTACAAAAACCTATAAAACAAAAGCGCTGTTCTCTTCTACTACATACATCCTATTGAGCATAAGATATAAAAGTTATTTGTCTCTATTATTCTCAGTTAAAGATTACATGACATAATTTATCACTTGTGTCAGGTTTCAGCATCAGCCCTGAGTCCCAACTGACTGTTGGTTTATTGTGCATCACGCTTTTCAAGTAAAGAAACCATAGCTTCATTTTGAGCAGTGTCACCCTTATTAATCAATGTTCTATCTATGTGCAAAACAGCTCAACAGGTTAATGATCTTTAAGTGTCAGCAAGACAAAATGAAAAGCCTCCTTATTACAAAAAATAATTTACATTGACACTGATTAATTCCCTTTTCATAAATAAACTCTATATGATGCTGCGCTGATGGCCATGTAACTTATTCTGTTAATATTCAGCATGAGCATAGATGACAACCATACTTCGCTGCCAAGTTCATCCTGAACTGTAATAATGACTCTTTATATTTGTTCTGTAAATCAAAGCACTGTATCTGAAGCTAAAACACATTTAAAACTAATGATAGGCATGTCAGAAAGTGTGCCAAAAGTGTAGTGCTTGGCCATAAAATCTTTGCAAATAGTTGAGTAAGAGTTGAAGGCAGTATTAATAGATTTGTTGATGCTATGACAATGGTTTGCAATTGCTTTTTACACCGTAAAACTTGCTAATTATCTTTGTTATTTTTGCTAATATTTACATGTATGACTTGGTCTCTTTAGTAAACCATATCTTAGAAAGTCTTCACGAATGTTATTGATTTTATTTTATTAAATACAATGCATTGTCAAAACTAAAATGATTAAACTCAAAAATTTCCAAGCGTGCAATTTATATGAACAAAATACATATAACAAACTAGTGTCAAACAAAGAAGAAGAAAATATAGCATACGTATTAGTTTTCTCAAATCAGATCACTGGTCAACAAGCAAAGCATGACTCATTCTCACTAAGGCTTACTATAAATTGGGCTGTAACCCATATTCTGCTAACAAAAACGTTTAGTCTAATTTACTGAAGAGACCTGGTGGCTGCAAGCTGCAGTTGTACTTTAACTAGCATATACTAGGTGCACAATACTAAGCATATATGGCTGCTATGTCGCTACAGTTTTATTAGAATAACAATTAATCACTTTATAATAAAAAACTGTCTGTAAATTATTAACTATAGAGAAGTAACAGTTCCATGCTGTAATAAGTGGAAGCGTTCTATTAAAAGAATGAGGCTGTTATTTTGTAAATTCTATTAGTCAATTTAAATTCATTTTGATGATATTAACTCCAGCTTAGAAAAATATACGGTTAAAAAAATGATCATTTGTGAGCAGAATTTAAATTTTGTCAATTTGTTAAACACTTTTAAAGCAAAGCTTTTCTCCGGCTTTAAACTCAGTCAGTTTTTGGTCTTTGACTTGTAGAAGTGATAAAATTGGTTCACTAAAGCAGAAAAAGATAGAGTTTGTATTGTTGTTTGTCCTACAGGTGATTATCCTTAAATAAGGATTTCAAAACTTTCAAGTAAATAATAATCATCAATAGGAATGCTAAGCTGTCCAAGTTTATGAAGATATAAAGAACATACAAAAAAGGCTATAGAACAAAAGATGTACAAGCCGAATCTCAATCTAGACCATGCTATATACTGGCTAGAGCCTACTGTCATTACCCATACTTTGTCTTGTGATAGAATAAAAACTTGTCTTATTATATAACAGTTCACTATCATTACTCTACTTCCATTGTTTGTTGCTATTATCTGAACGTTGTTATAGTTTGTAAAGTGTTATATACTTTTCTACTAAAACTATATATAAAGATAAAGGCAGAGTTGAAGCAATATTGTCACAAAAACTGTATTCACGCTCTGGTTAAGATTGCATACTGTCTAACCATAGAAACCCATAAACACTAAGCAGTTCTCCTTCACAGTTAAAATAGTAGTGAACAAAAAATTATTTTTTTTCTGTATTTTTTTAGCTAAATATTACATAACACAGTTTATTTCTCATGTCAGGTTACAGCATCATTGCTAATTTTCCAACAAACTGTTGACTTTTCGTGCAACACAATTTTAAAATAGGAAAACTTTAGCTCAATCTTAATCAGTGCCGCTCTTATAAATCATTGATTATATCTACTCGCGTAACAGCTCAACAGGTTAGTGATCTTCAAGTGTCAGCAAAAGGAAATAAAAATCCTCCTTATTACAAAAAACAACATTTGCAGTGACACTGGCTAATTTCCCTTTTCATAAATAAACTCTATATGATGCTGTGCTGAGGGCCATGCCACCTGTTCTGTTAGTACTCATCATGGACATGAATAGCAACTATACTTAGCTGCCAAGTTTATCCTAAACTGTAATAGCGATTATTTCAGTTTGTTCTGTAATTTAAGGCACCGCTTCTGAACCCAAAAACAGATTTAAAATTACTGAAATGCATATCAAAAGATGTGCCAAAAGTGTAGTATAAAGGCATGAGATCTTTGCAAAATGTCCATTTGGAATTTAAAATAGTATTAATAATGTAAACTTGCTGATGCTATGCCAATGGTTTTTAAGTATTTTCTACACTATAAAGTTGATTCTTGCTAATTGTTATGACTTGGTCTCTCTAGCAAAACAGATCTTGGAAGGTTTTCACTAACGTTATTAATTTAATTTTATCGTGAAAAATACATCGTCAAGGCTAAAACAACACAATTTAACAATTTCAAAGTGTGTGTGCGTGCGTGTGTTTTATTTCATCTATTAGTAGAAATATTAAGCAAAAATAAAGATATAGTTATAATACTGATTAGATTGAATAAAATAATAAAGCTTAGTTTCTATTGGTAAGGTGTGATGGAGCCCAAATGCTCAGTAGCACTGCAGGTAGTCGAGGCGCTGGGCCCACAAGAATTGGCAAACTTAAATGGCAAGTCTTCCTTCTAGGAATCTAGGTTTAACAAATGGCTTTTCATATTAGCTCTAAAACTAATAAATGCAGCGGTTTTGCGTAAGTCTATTGGAAGACTGTTCTATTGTGATGGTATGCTGTATTCGATTGTTTTTTTTGACCTGAAGCAGTATAAATAATGGTAAAGGTAGGTTGGTTTCTAAAACTCTGGTGTTATGGTGTTAATCCTTCTTGGTTTTGTCATCGCTTAAATAAAATTTTGAATGAGCTATCAAGAGAAAATTATTTTGATAAAGTTAGTCAACAGGCAACACAGACTGCTGAACAAACAGGGATCGAGATGAAGTTAGTGGTGGTTTATTAAATATTATGCGCATTAGACGTTTTTGTGATATTAGAATTTTTTTAAATAACAAAATGGAGCATTTCCCTATGACTCCAGACTGTAATAAACTTTAGAGTTAATAAACCCGTTGTATATTAGTTCCATAATACTTCTGGGTAAAAATTCAGAACATCTACTAATCAGGCCTGACATAGATCCTATCTGATTAGTTGTTTTATAATTTAATGTGTGTGTACCATATCAGGTGACTGTCCAAATGAATTCCTAAGAATTTGATTGAAGATGTCTCTTTCAACTCCGAATCAAAAATTTTTATAGATTTTTTTTATTTAATTTTGTTTTGATGATTTCTCATTACAATGTACATTGTTTTGTCTATGTTTACATTTAATTTGTTTGTATTACACCTTTGTTCAAGTTTTTTAAGTTCATTATTGACTATATCAATGTCATTATTCAAATTGTTCGACTCAAAAAATAAATTAGTGTCGTTAGCGTATATTATAGGTTTTAGACGATTAGTAGAAACACAAGATCATTAATATATATTAAGAATAAGGTTGGACTCAGGATAGAACCTTGAGGAATGCCACAATTTATACTTCAAAAGCTAGATTTATAGCTTTCTATAAAGGTTACTTGTTTTCAATATTCCAAAGTAGTTTTTTATCCAGTGAATAGAAGACGATGAAAAGTGAATATATTTTAATTTATGAATGAATATATTGTGGTCAATAGTGTTAAAGCCTTACTAAAATCAAGAAATATCCCTAATACTGCTCTGCCATGGTTCATCGTCGATAAAACTTTATTTGTGAGCTGAATTATAGCTTGGCTAGTGTTTCGATTTTTCGGCGTTAGTGGTGTTAGTCGCGGCGTTAGTCCATGTCTCCATGTATTAACGCTAAGACTGGTGTTAGTCCACTCAGCGTTGACTGTTTTTTCTAGCTCGGATTTGATTCTGGCAATCGAATGCCACACTCTCTCATCAAGAAAAGTCAACCATCATTATATTTGAATAACGTCTGACTTTTCCTACACCTATTATTTCTATTTTCTGTTGCTATCAACCGACATTTGTTATATTTTGTGGAAGTTTGCATATATACAAAAGGATTAGAGATCAAAAGGTATACTAGCAGAATCTCAGTCCAGATCATACTATATACTGGCTAGTGCCTACTGACATAACCCTTACTTTGTCTTGTGTTCGCATGAAAAACTCTTATTGTTATACAAAAGTTTACCATCATTACTCTATTTCTACTGTTTGTTGCTATTATTTGACATACTTTATAGTCTGTAGAGTTCTATATACTCTTCTACTAAAACTATATATAGGAATAAAAGCAGAGTTGAAAATCTATTGCCACCAAAAACTGTACTCACGCTCTGGTTGAGATTGCATACTGTATAACCACAGAAACCCATAAACACCAAGCAGTTCTTATACAGTTAAAACAGTACTGAACAAAAACATTATTTTTTCCTTTCTGCTATTTTCCGCTAAATGTTACCTAAAACAGTTTATTTTTCAAGTCAATTTACAGCATTAATGCTAATTCTTCAACTAACGGTTGACTTTTTTGTGCAAGACACTTCTCAAATAGAAAAACTGTAGCTCCGTTTTGAGCAGTGAGACCTTTGTTAATCAATGTTCTATTTATGCGCGTAGCAGCTCAACAGGTTAGCGATCTTCAAGTGTCAGCAAGAGGAAATAAAAAGCCTCCTTATTACAAAAAATCATTTGCAGTGACACTGGCTGGTTTCCCTTTTAGTAAATAAACTTTATATGATGCTGCGCTGATGGCTATGTCACCTGTTCTGTTAGTACTCATCATGATCATAAATAACAATTATATATCACTGTCTAATTTATTCTGAGCTGTAATAACAACTCCTTGACTTTGTTTTGTAAATTAAGGCACTGCATCTGAAGCTATGGCTTCAGATGTGCTTTCAAGAGTGGACTGCGGATGATAAATTTCAACTACTGTTGATGGTATTAATTTTGGCTTGGAAAATGCATAATAATAGGCATGTGGTAAAGTGTTCACTAAATTCTAAACAACTAAAACCCTCATGTTTGCATCTACTGAGAGTGTTGATCCTCAAAGAAAAATAACCAAACTTCAAAGTAAACAATAATCATAAAAAGGAAATTCTAAGCTGTCCATGTGTCCAGAGATATAAAGACTATACAAAATAGACTGTAGATATAAAGATGTACAATCAGCATCTAAAGTGTACTATATACTGGCTAGTGCCTACTGACATTACGCTTACTTTGTGTTTTGATAGCAAGGGAGGCAACTCTTATTATACATGTATAACAGCTGACTTTTCCTACTTTTAATACTTCTACTTTTCGTTGCTATCAACCGACATTTGTTATATTTTGTGAAAAGTTAGCATATATTACTAGAACTCTGTCTTATAAAAACGCAAAGTTCCAAGTCTATTGCCATCAAAATTGGGCTTTCACTGTAAGTAGGATAGCACATTGTGTAAGCTACAGAAACCTATAGAAACAAAGCGCTGTTTTCTTCTCTTACATACATCCTTTTGAGACCAACATAAAAAATTATTTTTCTCTATTATTCTTAGTTAAAGATAACATGACATAATTTATCACTTGTGTCAGGTTTCAGCATCAGCCCTGAGTCCCCAACTGACTGTTGGTTTATTGTGCATCACCCTTTTCAAGTAAAAAAACCATAGCTTCATTCTGAGCAGTGTCACCTTTATTAATCAATGTTCTATCTATGTGCAAAACAGCTCAACAGGTTAATGATCTTTAAGTGTCAGCAAGACAAAATGAAAAGCCTCCTTATTACAAAAAATAATTTACATTGACACTGATTAATTTCCCTTTTCATGAATAAACTCTATATGATGCTGTGCTGATGGCCATGACACTTGTTTTGTTAATATTCATCATGAGCATAGATGACTACCGTACCTCGCTGCCAAGTTTATCCTGAACTGTAATAATGACTCTTGATATTTGTTCTGTAAATTAAAGCACTGTATCTGAAGCTACAAAAGATTTGAACTATAGATAGGCACGTCAAAAAGTGTACCAAAAGTTTAGTGCTAAGCCATGAAATCTTTGAAAATAGTTCAGTAAGAGTTGAAAGTAGTATTAACAGATTTGTTGATGCTATGAAAATGGTTTGTAAGTGCTTTTTGCACTATAAAACTTGCTAATTATCTTTGCTAATCTTGCTAATTGTTATGACTTGGTCTCTTTAGCAAACCAGATCTTAAAAGGTCTTCACATATGTTGTTGATTTTATTTTATCAAATACAACACATCGTCAAGACTAAAATAATTAAACTCAAAAATTTCCAAGCATGCAGTTTATATGAACAAAATACATAAAACAGACTAGTGTCAAACAAAGAATAATAAAATATAACATAGATATTCGTTTTCTCAAATCAGATCACTAGTCAACAAGCAAAGCATGACTCAGTCTCACTAAGGCTTACTATAAACTGGGCTGTAACCCATAATCTGCTAACAAAATTGTTTTGTCTAACTTACTGAAGAGACCTGTTGGCTGCAAGCTACAGTTGTACTTTAACTAGCATATAATAGGTGCACAATACTAAGCAAATATAGCTGCTATTTCACTACTGTCTCCTTAGAATAACAATTAAAAACTTTATAATAAAAAACTGTCTGTGAATTATTATCTATAGGGAAGTAACAGTTTTACGCTGTAATAAGTGGAAGTGTTCTATAAAAAAGTGAGGTTGTTATTAAATAACAACCTCACTTTTTTATTTTTTTAACAACCTCACCTCATATTTTTAACAACCTCACAAAATTTTTGTAAATTCTATTCGTCAAGTTAAACTACTTATTTTTAAGCTAAAGCTTTGGCTGTCTTTTCTAGTTAGGCAATCAGCCACTCCAGTAGAGGCTCTGGAAACCACTCATTCGGCATCAGAAGCAGAGCCCAGCTGGGGCTAAAGCCAGTGATGTTGGGCTTTGTATCTTGGGCAGCAGACTTCTGCTTCAAGGAAGGTGCAGTCTTCCGTCCTTAGTTTCAAAGCTCGAACTCAGCTAGCGCACTACATGGCCAACTCTTACCAACAATGCCGATCTTCTAGTAGCTGGCGGGCTTGCTCCTCCTGGTGGCAGTGCAAGAATTTATCTGTAGATGGACATTTTAGCAATTTAGTTAGAATTGCTCTGCTTTGTTCATAAATCTTTGAGCAACTCAGAGCACTAGTCCAAGCAACTCGGAGCACCCAGTTGCTCTGAGCATGGATCTGGCTGTGCTTGGGCCTTTTCAGCTAGTCTTGATGGCTCGGCAGTTTGACTGTACATTTCTTGATCTTGTCACTCAGCAGATACAGACTGACTTGGCTGTGGGAAAATGACTCTTGATTGTCAAGCGAGCTTGGGCTCCGATGACTCTATGAGCTTCTTTGGTTGACGCTCTCTTTAAGCCAGTGCCAGCCCACTGTCACCAACTTGTCTTCGTCAAATCACATGATGCAACCCCTCATTCAGCGCCAATGTTGCACCCAATATCGGCCAAAGATTTTTCAGCATAGTTACTACATGCTTCCCAAGGAAACACCCACTCCAAGCAATATTTAATAGACAAACGTAATGCATGTGTTGTTACCTTTTAAGCGGTTAGTGGTACTCAAGAAATGCAGAGGAACTTAGCTAATGACATTATAGATCTGAGGTTTCTTGTCCTCTTTTGCTGTAAAATACATAACTACTGCAACTGATGCACTGATAATTTAAACTCAAAATAACTGAAAAGAGATTATGCTTTATTTTTTGTAACAGCAGTTTATTAGCGGAAATAACTTGCTTAGAAACAGTATTAAGAATAGCCTGCGCTAAACCCTAAGTAAACCGTGACCGACAGTTGCAAATTTGTTTTACAATAGGCCTGAGTCGAGGTAAAATAATTTGTTGTGCTGTTTTCCTAACAATAATGTGTAAGTAATTCAATGGCATATTAGCAAAGAGAGTAGAAAACACTAACTCTGACATGCTCACTCAGTTCTGCTCAGATGTTGATTTAGGGCTCGAAGTTTTGTAAAGTCAATTTAAATTCTGGTCAAGTGCAAATTCTGTGGTAGAAACTAAGTTATACAAGCCATACAATTAGTCTGATGCTTAACCCTTTGGGTGTTATTATAACATTTTGCACAAATGCTTTGGTGGTCTGAGTGCCATTTTCACACTTCTGACAAGCAAAAGTCACTAATCAATCTGCAAATGCCCAACTGTATGAAGGAATATTTGTGAATTTTAATTTTCTGGGCTGAACTTGGATAGCACAAAGAGCCTGTAGCCTAATCTTAGTCTTCTTTATGTATTCTCAATGTACATAGGTGTACAGAACAATATTTCCGATGCTATAAAATGATTGAAGAATGTCCCTGACATAGCTCTGTACACAAAAATGACTAGCAGGAGTTTCTTTATTGTCAATTAAAGGAAGAATGTGTGTAGCTATCAATTAATAGAAGCTAAAAGTAGATAAATATATTTAACTTTACTAACTTTTAATCATTCAATAATGTGACTGAACTCAAATCTCTATGAAACTCTGCCATGAGAGGCACAAACCAAAATGTTTTAGATTGTAACAGGTGAGACAAATAGTTAATGAGTTAATATAATCAGATTACCAAATACAATGATTACAAGGAAAAAAACAAATAGAAGTCTTGAATCATTCTGAAAACAGCCCAAATTTGATAGATTCTTATCCGCTGGGCTGAACTTGGTTAGCACAAAGAGTCTGTACCCTATTCTTTACCTTCTGTGTGTATCCTCGGTTTACATATGCATACAGCATAATATTTCCGATGCCATAAAAAGATTGAAGTGTGTCCTTGACACAGTTTTGTACATAAAAAAACCTACCAAGAACATTTTCATTTTCAATCAAGGTAACCACAGGTATTGCTGCGAGTGCGGTCGAAAATGTGGAATAAAACAAGATGGTTGTTCCTCTTATATATCGTGATTCGTTTATCAACAGATGGTCTTTTTCCTTTAAATTACTTCTCGCTTTCATTCTTCTTAATTCTTTTGTGAGTCTGACGAGGAAAACTGTTGCGCAACTTACCGTAAGTATTACATTAAGTACCGTGAATATCTTCAATGGTGTTTGTAAAAAACAAGAATTCAGTATGTTTCTACCCAGGAATACGCATGATGTCCACAGTACGATGGCCGTTCCAACAGGCATGCTGATAAGCAGATTAACTATTGTTAATTTACCAATGTTCGTCAAAACCTTCGACGTCTGATAATCAAATGGCTTGCAGACGGCGTAGAATCTGTCAATGCAAGCTAGCAGAATTTGCCAGTATCGAAACTGAACTGCACCTGCCTTAAGGCTTTCGATAGCTACACAAGTCTTTACATTTGGCTGTAAAGCTGATGTGCCACTTGTTGCTAATGAGCAAATTGTGTCGGCAAAATCTGAAAAGCTATATAAGATATCAGCCAATGCCAAATATATTAGGATCCAGAAGTAGTTTAGCTTCCTGATGTCAGGCATTCCATACAAAACTCTTACATGTAGAAGGTTTATAATAACTGACAAGCTGTTGATACATATTAAACAAATCCCAAATGTTGTACTCTTCTCCCAACTTTCATCTGTGCTAGTGCTATAGTTCTGATTATCCAAAGATCCATTCATTGTATCGCCGTTTGAATATTCTGTATAAACCAACTTTCTTCATCGAACTTAACACATTTACTGAGCACCTGTTACTCTCTCACCCTTTATATATACATCCAATGATATACATCTAACATAATCAATAAATTATCAATTTAAATGCAGCATTAATTATGCTCAGAATACTAAGCAAAGAAGAAGCTGTAAACAAAAGCCTAACTTGTAGAATTATATCTGCGTGAGCACGCGCTTGTTGGAAAAAAATAGCTTGGCTAAGTGATGACAGACCATAGAGAGCATTTGTATTTAGTTTGTAATTTTCCTGGAGTTTTTGGTAGCTAAGTGAACAGTTTCTAATTTTTTTAAATCCAGCTCAAAAACACATTTTATCTGCAACACTTAGTACTACAAACAAGGTTGCATTTCAGAAATACAAACCAGAGGTACCCAGTGTATACACATAATAAAGTATACAAGGATGATTACTAAAAATGTGTAGCTCTGATACAGTCCGAGGAAAAAAAAAGAAAGGCCATTGCCGAAATAGAAAGTACCAAGTCTGAGAAACTCATGACTAAGACATACACTTTCAACAGTGCATTTTTATTTTTCAATCTCAACTACTTTTCATTATATTAAATTTGGTTTAAAAAACGCATAAGAATAGACACTTTCAGGGAAGTTGACTAGGAGCCAAATAAAAGCAGTTTGCGTGTCCGTGTCTTGTCAGTGTGGTAATTCCTAAATAAGATGTTAATAAGAATCAGTGCCACCTTTTCTTAATCAATGTTCTATCTACGAGGGTAACAGCTCAACGGGTTAAACCTGGTTCCCATATCGATTGCGTGACTCTGGCGGTAACATGCGCAGCAAAACGCTTGCGACGCTAGGCTCGGCGGCAACTGTTCACATAAAAGCCATAAATAGTATCGTAAACATAATTGCGTAATCAAATAAAATGTTTGCTCGCCATGCCGTTCCTATAATGGTGACTTTTACTTGTACAGTGCATTTCGAAAAGATTTTACCTGCGGCATTTTGCGAAATTAGAACAGCGCTAAACAGTTGCGTTGCCGCTGGCTACCACCGGCAGTCCTCGATGGTACCCGGCGCGTACATTCTTATTTCAACGCTAATAGCCTGCGGTGCTGTCGCTAGTGCTTTGCGACGTATATGGGAACCAGGCTTAGTGATCTTCGAGTGTCAGCAAGAGGAAATAAAAACCCTCTTTATTACAAAATCATTAGCAGTGACACTGGCTAATTTCCCTTGCCGTAAATGAACTCTATATGATGCTGCGCTGATGGCCGTGTCACCTGTTCTGTTAGTATTCATCGTGAGCATAAATAACAAATATATATCACTATCTAATTTATCCTGAAGTGTAATAACAACTCTTTAAATTTGTGTTGTACATTAAAGCACTTCATCTGAAGCTAAGGCTTCAAATGCGCTCTCAAGAGTGGATTGCGAATGATAAATCTCAACTACTTTTGACGGTAATAATTTTGACTTAGAAAATGTATAAGAATAGGCATGTGCTAAAAGTGTTCACTAAAATCCAAACAAATAAAACCCTCATGTTTACATCTACTGAGCGTGTTGATCCTTAAATAAGGATAACCAAACTTCAAAGTAAACAATAGTCATCAATAGGAATTCAAAGCTGTCCATGTGTCCAGAGATATAAAAACCATACAAAATAGATTATAGATATAAAGATGTACAAGCAGCATCTAAAACATACTATATACTGGCTAGTGCATACTGACATTACGCTCACTATGTCTTTTGATAGCAAGGGAGACAAGTCTTATTATACATGCATAACAGCTGACTTTTCCTACTTCTATTGCTTCCACGTTCTGTTGCTATCAACATTGTTATATGTTGATAGCAACAGCAATGCTGTTATTGACATTTGTTATATTTTGTGAAAAGTTAGCACATATTACTAGAACTCTATCTCATCAAAAACCAGAGTTCCAGGTCTATTGCCATCAAAATTGGGCTTTCACTGTAAGTAGGATAGCACATTGTGTAAGCTACAGAAACCTATTGAAACAAAGCGCTGTTCTCTTCTACTATATAAATCCTAGTGAGCATAACATAAAATGTTATTTTTTTCCATTATTCTCAGTTAAAGATTACATAACATAATTTATCACTTGTGTCAGGTTTCAGCATCAGCCTTGAGTCCCTAACTGACTTATTGCGCGTCACACTTTTCAAGTAAAAAAACCATAGCTTCATTTTGAGCAGTGTCACCTTTATCAATCAATGTTCTATCTATGTGCGTGACAGCTCAATGGGTTAGTGATCTTTAACAGTCAGCAAGACAAAAGGAAAAGCCTCCTTATTACAAAAAATAATTTACATTGACTCTGATTAATTTCCTTTTTTATAAGTAAACTCTATATGATGCTGTGCTGATGGCCATGACACCTGTTCTGTTAATATTCATCATGAGCATAGATGACAACCGTACCTCGCTGCCAAGTTTATCCTGAACTGTAATAATGACTCTTTGTATTTGTTCTGTAAATCAAAGCACTGTATCTGAAGTTGAAACACATTTAAAACTAAAGATAGGCATGTCAAAAAGTGTGCCAAAAGTGTAGTGCTAGGCCATGAAACCTTTGCAAATAATTCAGTAAGAGTTGAAAGTAGTATTAATAGATTTGTTGATGCTATGACAATGGTTTGTAAGTGCTTTTTACACCGTAAACTTGCTAACTATCTTTGCTAATCTTGCAAATTATTATGACTTGATCTTTTTAGCAGACCGGATCTTAAAGGGTCTTTACAGATGTTATTGATTTTATTTTATCAAATACAAAGCATCATCAAGACTAAAATAATTAAACTCAAAAATTTCCAAGGGTGAAATTTATATGAACAAAATACATAAAACAAACCAGTGCCAAACAAAGAAAAATAAAATATAACATACATATTAGTTTTTATAAATCAGATCACTAGTCAATAAGCAAAGCATGACTCATTCTTACAAAGGCTTACTAGGTATAAACTGGACTCTAACCCATATTCTGCTAACAAAAGCATTTTGTCTAACTTAGTGAAAAAACCTGTTGGCTGCGAGCAACAGTTGTACTTTAACTAGCATATACTAGGTGCACAATACTAAGCATATATGGCTGCTGTGTCACTACAGTCTCGTTAGAGTAAAAATTAATCACTTTATAATAAAAACTGTCTGTGAATTATTATCTACAGAGAAGTAACAGTTCCACGCTGTAATAAATGGAAGTGTTCTATTAAAAGAGTGAGGCTGTTATTATGTAAATTATATTAGCCAATTTAAACTACTTCTATTTAAACTAAAGTTTCGGCTGACTTTTCTAGTTAGGCAATCAGCCACTCCAGTAGAGGCTCTGGAAACCACTCAATCAGCATCAGAAGCAGAGCCCAGCTGGGGCTAAAGCCAGTGATGTTGAGCTCTGTGTTTTGGGCAGCTGACTACTGCTTTGGGGAAGGTGCGGTCTTCCGTCCTTAGCTTCAAGGCTCAAACTCAGCTAGCGGCCTACAACACCAACCCTTGCCAGCGATGGCTATCCTCTAGTAGCTGGGGAGGCTTGCTCCTCTTGTTGGCAGTAGCATGATTTATCTGTGGATGAACATTCTAGCAATTGAGTGAGAACTGCTATGCTTTGTTCATAAACTGTTGAGCAAATCAGAGCACCAGTTTGAGCAGCTCGAAGCACTCAGTTGCTCCAAGCATGGCTCTGGCTGTGCTTTGGCTTTTTCAGCTAGTCTTGACGGCTTGGCACTTTGAATATTCTTTGCCCAATCTGGTTGCTCAGCAGATACAGACTGACTTGGTTGAGGGAAAATGACTCTTGATTGTTAAGTGAGCTCGGGCTCCGATGACTCTATTAGCTTCTTTGGTTGATGCGCTCTTTTAAATTAGTGCCTGCCTTCTGTCACCGACTTGTCTTTCAGCTCCTTGCAGGGCTGGTGAGCCGAGAACAGAGTGGGAATGACGACCTCATCGAGAGGTTGGCAGGCAATCCTCGCCTCTTCAGAAATCTTCTGACTTGACCTCCCACACTTGCCACTTCCAATGAGCCTGTTGTTGTGGTACCACCTAGTTGTGTGAAACATGTTATTGCCAACAGAAGTGCACAGAGATGGCAAAGTGCTGTAAGACGTGTTTTTCAATACCTAGATGCTGGTGATGATGCCACACAGTCTGCAAGTACGGGGTTTGCCCTGCTGTCTTTATGATGTGTTTGGTGGCCAGCTAAGTAGGCATCTTCTCCAACTTTACTACTGGCCTCCTGGTCCTAGTCGAGGTATGAGTCACAATCAGTTTTGTTGTCGGCTCACCCCCAATCAAGCAAGAGATTTGAGCTGCCTTTGTGAGCTCGGCTTTCTCTACCTCTCTCAACAAGTTGAATTGCGAGGAAATTGCATTGAAATATCTGAGAGATAATTTTTTGGACTCGCAATGCATGTTTATTTAGAGATCTTCAAAAAAGTTATAGGTAAATTAGCAAATTTATTCTTCTAAAAGAGTTAATGTCACACTGCCGGAAGGAGAGTGCAAAATATAGGCGACATTCGCTTCACGCGTAAAAAGGTTACCTAAATTGATATAGCCAAAATTTTGACGAGCTATTTGAAAAAAGCGACGACAGCTTTTATTTAAATGCTACCTCTAATTGAATGCCTCTATAAGAGTAGGGTTAAAAATAGAATGCAAATGCGTTCAAATATAAAGGTGTTATGGTTGCCATTTTTTCGGCAGAGCAAATGTCGTCTATATCTTTTTATTTCTTTTGGATGGAGTGACATCAACCTTTTTGAATGCAATAACTCTGTAAAATTACTTGTACCTTATGTTTTTCAAAGATCCCTTAATGAATATGGTTTTGAAAGTTAAAAAATGTCTATGTGCAACAGCTGATTTTTATTGCTTGCGATTAACCTGTGATTACATTATAGCCTGTGCTTTGCTTTGCAAATTGTTCGAGCTTTCTATTTTTATTTTCTTCTATCTTTTAAATATATTTTTATTTTTTATCCATATTTAACAATGTTGTATAAAAACTCGATGCATTCATTGATGTGTTTGCTACAGTTTGCAGCCAAAACTAGCTTTTTATGAGCAATAGAAGAGGAGTTACGAGCAATGATCCATTATAAGAATCGATACCCGCAATGATGCTATCAAATGGTGTGCTATAGGTCTGTAAATTAATACGTTAAATAACAAAAGTTTTTTTAAATGCTAAAAATATATATTTTTAAACAAGTGACATAAATAAACCATACATATAACACATGAAAACACGAGAGATCACATTTTTGAAACAAAAACTTTTGCATCGTTTGCTTGGTTAGTTGCGCTCTGGTTGTCGCTTTCGATAGAACAAACATGTTCCGGTTGTTCGATTCTTTCCGCAATGTCTTCTGGTTTTAAATTTTTTTCTGCAGCATCTGAACTAGTCGATATTAGCTAAAAAATAATTTTTTAGCAAAACCAAACTTTTATGCATTGAGTTTGGCATAAAGAATAATAAACTTTTAGCCGCACGCGAGTCGAGCACAACTTTTAGCCTAAAACTAGTCATTTATATACCATCGTAAATGTGAACCATTTTTCGCATACGTCCAAGTACCAAAACTATGTTAAACAAGGTTTTACTATTAGCTCAATACAGTTATTAGTTGTTTCTATCGTGTTGCTTTCAAATTTTTAATGAAAAAAAATGAAAAGCTGTGGAATTGGACAATGAGAGAATCAATTGGTATTGATAATTATATCGATATGTAATATTGATAAGCGATTAGTAACCTAGACATTGTCAGTACAATTTTGTGGACACTTTTCTATTAATTACTAGCTATTATGGGTTTGTAAATATTAATGTCAAAGTGGCAATCAAATAGAGGTGGTGATCAATTAAAGGAAGCGCTTTATCTCTCAACTATTTTACTAAATTTCAAATTCAATAAAAACATTTGTTGACATCACATGGCAGAAAAAAGTCGAACAATTTTTCATCGTGTTTCAATTCGTTAGTAACAAAATTCTTTAACCAAGGCATCATAGCTTGAGAGATCAGTGTATTAATTAATAATCAACAGTGCCCATATAGTGTGTGCAATAGTGAAAAGGATATAAAGTATCTGTTAGGAGCGATGGGAGTGATGAGAATGGCTTAGCCTTGTGGTTGTGAATGTTGCAAGCTCAAATCCAGTACAAAGGTAATTTTGGGCTGCTTAGAATTTATCACTGTAACTGGACAGACGAACGGCAAACAAAACAAACCATGAGTTTCATACTGATACAGTATATGCTGTATATTTATACAGTAATTACAGTGTGATGCTTCTTACTGTAGATATGCACAGCAATAATTATCAAGCCAAATGAAGCTGATATGCAACTCACTGTTACACACCTGGGAGACGATGAGGGAAATCTATCAAGTTTCCCTGGCTATCAAGTTTACTGATGGCTAATTGTGGATATCTTGCATGAGTCTAGCAGTAGACTTCATCAGAATATTTTCAGTACTGTGAAGGTCCTGAGTTTAGTAACAAAAATTATCCTAATATTTGTAGTAGCCTTCGTTCTACGAGTCAATCTGTAGCTGGTAGTAGAGGTGCTGGTATGTGGCATGATGTGAGTGGTAGATGCTTTAGGTCTTCTAACCTGAAGTGTAGGGAAAGTTAGTCGATCAATATAGACTAACTTGAATTGACAAAAATTATGGTTTGACCACGTTTAGCTCTTTTTGGAACGTGTCTCAAGTCAATATTATAATGCCCTGCATTTATAAAAATAGTTAATTACCCCGCAAACCAAGTAGCTAATCTATAAGAGAGGCAGCCATTAGTTTAAATGATTCATTCTTGTCTAAACTGTTCAGGCACGCACTGAACCTCTAGAATGTGTGATATACATCCATTCTTTTACTATGTACATGTAGATTACTTACTGTCAGTATTAGTAGAATTTGACAGGCAGAGTATTTTTATAAATACAATTCACCCTCAATATACAATGTTGATTCATTCCAAAGTTGGCATCGTATGGTAAAAAAGCTGTATGTAGGGGTATAAAAACCATAGAATTATATAATGCTAACATCTCCTAGTGAAAATCAACAAAGCTTTATATATAAATACTGTACAGTTTAAACATTATTAACAAAATAATATTTTAACTATGGTAACTAGAGTTATCTACAGTTACCTAATTTTATTTAGTGTTTCAGATCCGCACTAAAATGTCATACTATAATGTACCACAGATACTGTAGAACATTTTTACCTTAAAGCCAGACGTACATATGATATCAACGTTAAGTTTACCTCAAAAAAGTTTAGCTTACTAAGCACTAAGTTTAGTATGTATTTTTACCTACTTTATTGAATTTCAACTTTTTATCACTTAAGTTTTATCACATAATAGTTTTAGTCTAGACTTTCACCATCACTTTTAGCAAACATTTTTAGAGCCTTTTTAAACCTAACTTGACAAAAAAACCTGAAAGATGCTGTTTTTATAATGAAGTGGATTTTTGTTAGAAGGTTAAAAGAAGTTGTGTGACCACTGACCTGTTTAAAGGAATTGCAACTCTATTACGCTGATGGTTTTTGAAATGTATAATGTAAAAGGATAATATTTTTTGAAAAATATTATTTTTTCGCACACGAAAATGGCTGGACATAGATAAATCGGTCATCGTGTCTTTTTCAGGCATTGCAAAAATACTTTTGGCAAACAGCAATTCGAATTCTTTGTTATTTTAGCGTACGTAATCAGCATATCTTCTGCAAAATTTGAATTCCAGCAAATGTCTTTTTGAATTCGTATGTTGAACTAAGATTCAAGAGGTGAAAAAATTGTATACAAGGGTACTGCATCCTGAGAGTTCACTGTACTAAAGTTGGTTAGATCAAAGTTCACAAGAAAGGGGAGAGCTTTTGCAGACTGCCCATCTGTACAACTAATTCGGTATAGAACCACTTTTGAGTGAGCTGCTAATATTGGTGCATATTACACCACTATGTGTAGAATCTTTTGCTTTGTATCATTCTAATTTACAACTTTGTTTTTTTTCTGTAAAGGATCTATTTTTTACCAGTTATTTAAGTAGGGTTAGCAAATAAGAATATTTCAGATTTGCAAGTAGATTGTTGCTTACATTATCCAAAGCTCACCTGTGAACATTCTCAGACGCAGTCTAGTTGCCCGATCTGTGTCTCAAACACTGCTGGTAAGCCAGCTACCAAAGTTTTTATGCCATTATTCTCCATCAATCAAGAGACCAGTAGTTATTTACTCTTGAAAGCAGTCTAAACACTGGCAAGTGCCTACTGCAATTGTGCTTGTCTTTTGTTGGTATACTGTGAAAGACGCATTTTATTATACAAGAATAATGGCTGACTTTGCTTAATTATATAACTCGTACTTCCTGTTGCTATTTACCAAATAACTAGGTTGTTAAAATCTGTATACATGTAAATTTTGCCTACATTACTAAAACTCTGTCTCATCATAAAATAGAGTTCAAGGTCTAGTGCCATCAAAACTGACAGACACTTGAATTAGAATTGCCTACTATAATGCCCACAGAAACTCCGATACACTAAGTACTCGTCTTTTGTACTACATACAACCTCTTGAAACGGAGTTGAACAAAATATATTATTTTTTGTGTCAACTTACAGCATCAACATTAGTTTCAGACCCTGCAGACTTTTCTGTGCAGTGGTGTTGTCCTTATTAATCACTGATTCTACTTAGCGGTTTGTACATTACACCTAAAAGTGAGCGATCTTCACGCGTCACCAAAAGGAAATGAAAAGCCACTGTATTACTAAAATCATTTGCAGTAATACTGACTAAACCCTTTTATGAAATTAATTTTATATGATGCTGTCCTGATGGTCATGTCTCCCGTTATATTAGTATTCATCATGAATATAAATGGCAACCATACTTCACTGCCATGACTTATGGTGCAGCATTTGACAGTAAAAAACAATTTTGAAATTATTTACTTATACATGTATATGAAAGGTGTGCCAAAAATAAAGCGTTAGTAAACCGAATTTTCCTCTAAGAGTGCCGAATAAGTTGAACGCAGTATTAATGAACTAATTGATGCTATGGCAATTTTTTTAGTGTTTTCTACACCATGAAGTTGTTCTTGCTAATTATTATAGCTTGGCCTTTTTAGCGAACTAGAACTTCAAAGGTCTTCACTGATGTTATTTAGTGTTATTTCATCATAGAAAAGACATCATAAATACTAGAATAACATAAATTACCATTTTCTAATTGAATGCAATTCATAAGAATAGAATACAAAAAGAAGAAAGTGACAAAGCAAAACATTAGTTTTTTCTAATCAATTCACTAGTCAAAAAGCAAAACTTGACTCATCTAGCTAAGGCTTACTAAAAACTGTGGCTCCATTGCCTGCTAACAAGAATTTTGCGTTTAACATAAATACAAGCGCCAATGTGTGCAAGCTACAGCTGTACTCTAGCCAACATACCGCAGAATCTCTAATTGATCGCCACCTCTATTTGAACGCCACCTTCAACTGACTGTCAACCTGAGAGGTTGGTTGAAAAATAGACCGCCACTATTCAATTGAATGCCACCATCTCCATTTGACCGCCACTTTGATATTATTTTATATTTATGGTCCCATAATATCAGCTGATCAGTAGAAAAGTGTTCACAAAACTGTATTAAAAACAAATCTTTTTTATCATTAAAGATGTGGTTGCGTTAAATTTGAGTTGATCTTAAAAGAAAGCATTTTTTTCTCTATCAGTTGATATGTTGTTTGTTGTGTTAGGTGATCTCATTGCCAAGATATTTGAAGATTAAAATTGAAAAAATCTGATCGCGGTAAAAACGCTCAGGCCAGAAAAACATGCCCAGACTTGCACAAAATGATGTGACGCGTGATTTATCTGTCAATATATCTCGTATTCACATTGGTTATTTGCGCTAAAAGTCTAGTCCTACGCGGCTCTATTGACATTTATTTTATTATCTGCATTACCCACTTACAGGAACAGATTCACGTGCAGCATAAGGTTTATTGAGAGTTGTCTCTCATACTGTAAAACAACTCCAAATATGCAGTCTACTGAAATTGTTGTCCTGATCAGAGTATGCATGCGCATATACATGTTAATGTTGGGGAGAACAATAGAAATCTGCAATGTGTTTTACAGCTAGATGCATGTAAAATCTAGTAAATATTCTAGATTCATGTGTCTAGATTCATGCATCCGTTCATACCCGTCTATATTTGCAGTTGACGAGCGGGCACTTGTGCCACTGAGCCCCCGCCTCGGCTGACCAGTCTTTACCCGCCGAGCAGTTGACAATCATGCTCTTGCACTCGCCTCGCAATCAACCACTTCGCACACACAATCAACCGCCTCGCAATCAATTGCCTCGCACTTGCAATCAATCGCGTCACAATCAATCGCCTCGCACTCGCCTTGCAGTCACCTCCCACTCGGCTCGCAACCAATCGCCTCACACTCAATCACCTCGCACTCAATTGCCTTGTTTTGCAATCGCCTGTCACTTGCCTTGCAATCGCCTTGCACTCGCCTTGCAATCACCTCCTACTCGCCTTGCAATCAATCGCATCGCAATCAATCGCCTTGCACTCGCTTCACAACAATCACCTCGAACTCGCAACCAATCGTCTCGCAACCAATCACCTCAAACTCGCAATCAATCACCTCGCAATCAATCGCCTAGCTTTCAATCGCTTTGCAATTAATCGCCTCGCACTCGCCAACTCATTCATCCGGAAAGTCGCGCCTAAAGACTCTCGCTGTACTCGGGGCGAAAAAGGTCTCCCGCGCATCCCCGAGTGACGCCACAGCCCCAAGCCTAGCTGTGCTACCCGGTGTTGCCCGAGTAGTAAAAAAAGTCTTTGCACAGAAAATTGATTTGTATTTAACATATACCAACATTTACCATCCTAACTTTTAAACTTCATATCATGAAAGAAGTGTTTTGTGTAGTTGAAATAAATTAAGAGAAAATAAAACAACTGTAAAGGTTTTCAAACTTTTTCAAACAACTACAACTTTCAAACTTCATATCACGACGAAAAGGTTTTTTGCAGGACAACTGATTTAAAAATAAATAAAACAACTGTAAAGGCTTTCAAACCAATGTAAATTTAAAATTTCATAACTTGCAGCGACCTATATCTCTTGATAACGTATAGTGGAACCTCAGTTCTGGAACATAATCAGCTCCAGAAGGTAGTTTGAAAACCGAGTTGTTCGAGATCCAAAACAATTTTTCTCATTAAAATAAAATAATGTAAATTTTAATCCGCTCCAAGGTGAGAAAACAACTTCGGTAAAGTATTTTTTCAACATTTCACACCATAAGCTGTACTTGTACCCGGGTAATAAAAAAGTCTTTGCAGAGAAAATCTATTTGTATTTAAAATATATAACAACATTTGCCATTCTAACATTCAAGCTACATAGGCAACATGAAAAAACATGATAGGTAGCCTATCATGAGAAAAGTGTTTTGTTTAGTTGAAATAAAGAGAAAATAAAAACAACTGCAAAGTCAATCAAACTTTGTAAAACAACTAACTTTCAAACTTCATATCTTGAAGAAAAGGTTTTCTGCCAGTTTAATTAATTAAAAAAAATAATAAAAAAATTGTAAAAGGGATTAGATGCAAATTTCAAATAATTAGCAAGTAATAGCTAAATTAAGTCGTTTTTGCAACAATTACAATAAAAGATGATACGGTAATAATACAATTAATACAAACTGAGAAAACAAAATAAAATTTGTAAATTTGTTGAATTAATAATAACAATTCTTGCATAGAAGTGTGTGTATAAAAAAGTTACTGTTCCACCAACAGCTATCCATCAAAACTCTGAATACGACGGTACTGGTACGGCGATATGTTATGTAAAAATAAAATATTGTAGTGTCTTTGTCTGATCGAAGTTGAGAGAATCTAGATGCTATTCCTACTCGAGATAATACAATTGTCTGCGTAAAAAGTAGTGACCTTAACAGCAATCCAGCAATTGAACCTTAAGAAAAGCCAGAAATAGAGGTTCACAAAAACGAAATCGTGTTTCATAAAGTTAATGAAATTTGATCGCCAAATTCTATTATCGAGAGAGTCTACTGTCGATATCGTTTTGCCGAAAACAAATTAGCGCTAATACGTTGAGAACAAAAAAGCATCACATGTCGTAAAGCTAAAAAAAGCCATAGAGTTGTGATTATATGGCGCCTTACAGTGCCTCGCGTTGCGTGTTCGCAACTCGAGTTGATCAACTCGAGTTGCACAACTCGAGTTGTGAACGCGCAACACGACTTTTCAAAAGTAAGGTGCAATATATTGGTATTACGGTAGAATAACCGTAGATCTGGTTATATTAACAATGGTATATCAATAGGCACCCGTTAGCTAATAGAAATTAAACTATTAGTCTGGTGGCCCACAGGGCATTATCGTGTCAACAGGTGGCAGAAGATGGGGTCTATGGTAACTTGACACTTTTAACATGTTTCTAATTTATTCATTACTAATTTAGTTTCCTACTGCTATTTTAGTTGATAAGCTAAGAGTAATTTGCCATTAAATGGTGAGTAGTTATACAAAAATAAATTTTTTCTTACGCCGTGTGCAGTCAGTCGGACCAGCTAATCAGAGCCGTAGACCAACATTTACCTCATGTTGTAGTACGGGGGGTATTAAATTACCTCGATATCAATTAGGTTTGTTGTCAGTTTCCTGTCTCATCGAGCGACCGCCGGCGTTTGGAGTAATGATCGAAAACTTTAATTTACTAATTATACCGATTTCCAAAGCTAGCTGTCATGGATTACATAATTCAATATAATCAACTACTACATTATATTAGATAAAATGTTGTTCAACGCACTAACACGTTCAACACTGCATCTTTATGGCAAGTCTGATTCTACAAGTGAAGCCGACGCCAGATAGAGGTTGTTCTCATCAAGGACATCTTATGAAAAAAAACCTTCCACCAAGAGGGTTCTCTCCGTCGGCATTTAATGAGAGTCAATTACTAAGCAGCAATACAGCAGTGGAAAAATCAACCATTAATGGTGCCCCCAGATCCCACAAACCATGTCTGGAGTAAAGATGATGATGAGATTTCTGGGCAATGCTTTCCTGATGATCAGAGAGCTATTCCTAGGCAGCTTGTCCAATGGACCAGTTGCTCATGCAAAAAAAAAGAGTTTGCAAGTCTATGCGGCTGTATAGAGTGCAGTAATGAAATGACTGACGAGATTGAGGATGGTAATCAATTAGACGGTGATGATGAGCTTTAAGATTATAATTATGTAATAGTTTTATTAAATACTTTGCAATATGCTTTCTAGAAACAATTAACAGTTTTTGATGTATCATGATAAACAGACTATGTACTTTGGTAAACATGCTATATAATAATCATACTAGTCTTCATAGTCTTCATACTAGTCATCATAAGTACTAAGATACCCATACAAAGACATGATATTAATTAATCATCCAGAAAGTTGGTTGTCATCGAACATACTGCACCACACATTCCATCAAACTGGTTACATTCAACATTTCAACCATACATGGTTTCAAAATACTGCATGGTTTTAACATGCTACCAGTACAATAAATCTAAAACTAAGCCAGAAATTTCGCATATTGATGTCAGTTAAATAAAAAAGAAATAATTTTAATAATAATAATTTCATTTGAAAGATTAAGTTTACATTAGATTTGTCAGTTACTCTGCGTCACAACCAGTGTACCCAATGAGGTATACAGTATAGCCTGTCAATCAGTAGTTGTACAGGTATCAATGTAACGAGTATGAAGAGGGTTTCTGGCAGATCAGTGGCTAAGGTGATGGCGAGAAATGTTTGTCACATCAAGTCCCTGGCGGCGGGCTACAATGTAAAGAATTGCATCCATTAGAGACAATGAGTTCAAAATACAAAATGATCATATAGACATATAAGAGCTGACATACATTTATGGTGCAATATTTATCGATCATAACCTACCCGAAAAACGATCTATCAAAGCATGTAGCAATAAATTTAAAACTTGAAAATAGGAAGAGCTACAATACTGATTTGAACGTGTACGCAATGTGCATAGCCCTACATAAAAGTAATAGATGTACCCCCTTTAGCTTTAACCACAACAATAATTAGTTAACTCATACATCGCATACTTCTGTAAGGTAATAATTGATATGTGAGTGCTATAACAATACAATATAATACAATTGATTAAAATACAACAAAATATGTATTAATATATATAATATGACACAACATAATGCAACATATCAGTCCTATAGCACAATTCAAATCAGTTCAATACAACATAATACAGCTATTATAATACAATAGAATATAGTGTAATAACACAATAATACAGTACTGATAAGTTCTGCATGACACAATATAGTAACTTAAAACTAACCAAACCATCAGTTAAATAACAATCATACATTTGCATAAAGGTACTACACTTTGTGTTGATATTGGTTTGACGTTTCAAAGAGCAATACAGTCTCCAATTTTGTAAATAGGCGAGCTAAGTCTTAATAAAAATCAGCAGAGGCATTCTATATTACAAATAATCCAGTATTACTGGTTTATTAAAAAAATACCCAATCTAGGTATTCTAGTATAAGTAAGTATAAGTAATATAAGTAGCTTATAATGTTATGTAGTGCTACCGTTTTAGCCTAAAAATTAAACAAATTGAGTTAAGCTATTGAGTGTATGAAACAGTGAGTGTCTGAAGACACAGCAACAATACCTACGACAGAGATTAGTTTATTGTATAGTTTGTAACCAATATGTAAAATCTGGACTGAGAAGTTTGACTTGAGAGTTTGATTCATTATAATCAACACCTATCACTCATTGATCCAACTGACTACAGTACACAGTGAAGGAAACGCAAGATTTTCAATAAAGCAATGCATTTAATCTTTGATTAATTATTCATAAATATTAAGTAAACGTTTGCAACTTAAGAAGCTCTTTGTTATTTCGACTCACTAGCAATCTTCCTCAAGCATTCAGTGTGGCATTTACATACAACTAACACTGCGAGCTGCGATCTGACTGTTTGTAGATGGTGCTCTACATCTCATAAAAACTTTGGATTATCGCTTTTTTTCGTTAGTAAAACTTTGTTGACTTCTTAGCATGTAAAACTTGATTATAATGAATTATGTAACTGATAATAGCTAGCTGTGGTAATCAATTTAAATAGAAGACTAACCGACGTATTCGGCAGTTTCTAACACGGAACAGCGGAAACAGACTAAGGGCACAAATGTTATCGGTGAATGCAAATACGCCCCGTATTAAACAAATGCATAGATTTATGTTTACCTAGCTGATTGACTGATTTGGCTAATTGCGCATGGCGCAAGGGAAATCACATTTATGCATTTCTACCCATCTTTTAATGGCAAATAATCACTGCTTGACAAGAATAATTCCGGTAGGTATAATAAAAAAGTTAGGAGATGTTTTATTCTATCCATTAAATCTAAGATTCGTTATACCCCATTGTCGTGCCACCTTGGCAAAAAACGACACAAAAATGCCCTGTGGCCACCAGACTATATGTATGTACTGTAAAACTAAAGCTAATAGCGAATTATTAGAATTATACTGTGCCGAGTTTGCAACTCGAGTTACACAACTCGAGTTGTGCAACTCGAGTTGCACAACTCGAGTTATATTTACAAACTCGAGTTGTACAACTCGAGTTGCACAACTCGAGTTGTACAACTCGAGTTGCAAACTCGGCACAGTATAATTCTAATTATTCGCTATTAGCTCTAGTTTTACAGTACATACAGTTTAATTTCTATTAGCTAACGGGTGCCTATTAATGTACCATTGTTAATATAACTAGATCTACGGTTATGCTACCGTAATACCGATATATTGCACCTTACTTTTGAAAAGTCGCGTTGCGTGTTCACAACTCGAGTTGTGCAACTCGAGTTGTACAACTCGAGTTGTGAACGCGCAAGGCGAGGCACTGTAAGGCGCCATAGTGATTACTATGTCATTTTTGTGCGAAAACGGCAAACAATGAATAGGTTATGTAAAGAAGTGCACTAACCGGAAATTCTTGTTAATGTGCCCTAGATACCTAGTAGCGGCTAATAGTTCAAAAAGTATGGTACTCTATAAAGCGGGCAGACAGGTAGACAGATAGACAGACAACGATTGTCGTTTATATAGTAGATTTTGTGTTTGCTCATGTTGGCTAAAACAAAATTTTAAATTCAGCTACAGATACATTATTATGAATGTTTCAAAGGCCTCAAATAACGAAAATTGAAAATTTGTCTTACTCACTTTTTCCAAATGCTGTGTAAACATTTGAGTACCGACTACCAATTCTACCAGTCTATGGTAATTCTGTCAAGAAAACTATGTAGAATAATGTCTTTGTATCGGCACAGTTCCGCCGCTACCCACACTAATGATATACAGCCTCTCAAAAGCCCTGCCCACATTATGCCCGTTGCCTATCCTGGAGGTTGGGCTGTATACCATTGCCCACTCAAAAAAACTAGTTTCTTACTACCGTAAGTAAAATAAGCAGGCTGGGTCTTTGAAAAGAATATACATAGGGATAGAGTTTTAAGGATGAGAAATCTGCTGCAAACTGGATTTGGACTCACATTCTCCAGTTCTGCGGACATCCATATACCGTCTCCAATTCACTACAATATTCTGCAAATCATGTTCTGCATTATCTTCAACAATATTATTTTATTGTATAATTTTTACAAGCAAAAGAATTTTCATCTCGGTATAAAGCTTTATTAAAAATATTCATCACGTCGTGGCCCCTCACATAGTTCTAGCTGATACAATAAGACAAATTCATCTACTGCAGCAAACTCAAACAAAACATCATGGTTTATGCAGCACACATTCAAGTTTCTCTTTCCCATTTACAGCAGTTTCCAGACTGACAAAGCTGCTTCGGCTGGTGGAACCACATAAACATCCTGTAATCTGTAAAACAAATGCAATAAACATATTTTATTCATTATAGATATGTCATTCTAACGTGTATCTACCGAAACCTCTCAAATTGGGAGTTAGATAGATTACGAGTGTAATTTTAAAAACGAATAAATGTTTAACAAAGGCATAAGTACCCCAAGCCAACGATTTGAAGCTTTGGTTCTGGAAGTTAAAGATTTGCATTGATCAATCAATTTTCTTCACTTTCTACAAGTGAAAAGTGAACATCTAAAGTAAAATCATAAATCTAGTTTACTAGATAAAACTGCCACAGAATATTTGCTGCAAATGTAGCTAGGTGAACCGATAAAAAATTATAAAACTATGATTAGTTATAGCAAAAAAGTTATAATTTTATTAATTAGTACATGCATTAATGAGTAATAAAAATATTACCTTTAGTATATTCATCAATCTAAGCCATTGTATTGTGAGACGCTATAGATTAAAAAAAAGAACTCACTGTACATACGTATATCTCACGCACAGGAAATTACATTTTAGACTCAAACAGGGAAATATAATCTGAATGTAAACTCAACAGTATATCTATAAGAGACTCAAAGTAAAAGATAAATTTACCTCCATTCTCCAATCTTCCTTGGTAGCACTGAAAACTGATGCCCAGAAAACTCGGAGTCACCTTTGCAGTAACTTTCGCAGCAATTTTTACAATTATGTTGTTCGCCAATAAAATGTGTCGATCGAGTGATTCATTAAAGTAACGATGTTAATTAATTTAAAAAAGATCGATGTCCATGCGATATAATAATAGAGTAAAATCCTTAAATTTGAGATCACAGACAACGCGTTTTACGAGTGATAACATTTATTACGGCCTATATAAAAATTTCGCGTTGATGATTGGCTAATGAAGCGGCCTTATATTTATCGATCGTGGTTTTTTTTAGATGTATCGCTAGTGACGTCACAAAAAAGCACCCGCTGGAACGTAAGCTTTTTAAAAGAGGACTTTATTCAAACACATATATTTCTGGACAGGGTTGGCCTACAAAGACAAAAATGGCATCAAATTGTAGCTGATGTTTTAGCCTTTTATGGGTTTTGATTTATTAAATTGATTTTTTTGATACAACTGCTTCTTTAACAGTTAACTTATCGCTGTCAAATTCCGAAGCTTACTTTCAAAGTTATTTTTATTAAAACTTTGAATGTGACTTCATAGAAATAATTACTAATGGTATCAGTCAAGTAGTAGGTATCTTTTTAATGCAGTCTTTCTTCTTTGAAGTAGCCTACATATACAAAAAATGGCTTAAATTTATGATGGTAGATTAACTTTCAAAGCAATGCTATAGAAATAATTACTGTCTCAGGTTAATAGCAGTTCTTTGTTGACTTGTTCCTTTTACTTCGAAAGAAATATAAAATTAAAAAAATGTCTTCAAATTTAGAAAGATCTTTACACAAGTTGCAGGAAAGTTAGCAGATTTAATGCATCAAAAAGGTTCAATGTCATTCCACCGAAAAAAGAGAGCACAATATAGACGATAATCGCTTTGCCCGTAATAGGGCTAAATTTATCTTCCGAAAATTTGAACGAGCTATTGAAAGATCAGATCAGCCAATGAGTAAATGCGATAAAATTTTCTCAGTTTACCATAAAGCTAATTGTGTGTGTTGTTTATTCAACATGGTTCAGGATTTTAAGCGAAATAACTTTTGAAAGACTTTGAAGAAGTCAATACCAAGTGTTAAAATTAAGTTTTAGTGCACACCTTTATAAAGCCAGCTTTTAAATACAAACAATCTGTAGACATTTGATAATGCCATGCTTGACCTACCAACAAAGAAACAGTTGCAGTTGATCTCAACTAACATGAAAGATCAGATATGCATTCCATATCTTACACATGTATTAGAGCTCTGATCGTACCCAAATACCACTAGCTGCTTTCCTACATGTTATCTACATATACATGTACATAATGATAAGCGCCTCTTTTTTGTCCTTTTTTCATACATATTCTTAGTTTAAGCATAAGTTTGTACAGACAAAATGACCAAAGGTCTGACACTGTCTTTAAAATAACCAGTTAAAATTTTGGTGTTGTCATTGCAATCAATTTGACTAACATTATTTGAAATTAGTGAAACCCGGACTGTGTTTGTTTTACTATAAGTATTTTTAGTGGTTTTCACTAACATTTACTTTGATTACATTGTTATCACTGATGCTGGATATATAATTTATTAAGATATAAATACATCAATATGCAGAAAATAACATTAAAAGCTAGGACAGTATTGTTATGTTGAAACCATCAAGCTGGAAAAAGCTTCAATAAATTTGAAATTTTATTTATAAATAAATGTTTTATTATTGTGTTCTTTTACAATTATAATATTTTGTTTACCATTATTAACAAAGATTGAAGAGCTAATCTAAAGCATTGCAAAAAGCTGTGGCCGACCAATCAGTATATCAGCAGTCTGGCTGGCCAAAGCCTTCACCTGTCAGCAGAAAGACAACTCGGCCTTACTAGACAAAGTAGAGAGAGATAAAGAGAGAGAGAAAGTTGACCTGGTCCTATCAGGCTGCATAGAGATAGAACCAGCCAAACCGGGAGAGTGCTTAGCTAGGCACCGGATGGCACAGAAGAGATAGTCCAGCTTTTAGCAAAAGGTATAAGTATAAAGCCAAGGGTATGAAAAGAGCAACTGGATCATAGAAAAGCAGAGCATGGAAAAACCTAAAAGTGGAACAGTTATATTTTTATTGCACACTTTAGGCAGGGAACACATGGCTGGTTCTGAGTGGAAAAGTAAAAGGTCTTTGTGGATCTTTTACAACCTGATACTCAGAGAAAAATGCAATGAACTGAGGTAGCATTGTTTATGTGCATACAAAAGCTACGTATTCTGTATTTTATATTTTGAATTTCATCAAATAAAAATTTGAATTCAAAAGCTGTCATTACATAGCCGTCATATTGTTTTTACTATACTATTAGAACCCGATCTTCAAGTATGGATAATAAATAAATGGATGTCAAATATCAGTCTTTAAAATTGCACTGTAAGTTACTGTGAGTGTACATATATGTATTGAATGTTAGTTATTTTAAAATGTTTGACTTTATACTAATGTGGCTTTGCTATTAGATCTCAACAAAAGTTTGCCAAGCCAGAAAACTAATGGATAACTCATCAAAGCCTAAATCAATTTTGCTTTCTACAAATTCAATCTTTCCGTAAATCTCTGGTCCATGGCCATATATACATAGCAAGAGCTAATGTCGTTACCAGCTGGAAGGCGAAGCTCTTTAGGTGGTTTTCTATTATTCAAATATTTTTTACAAGAGGGTTTTTTAAGTTTCCACATCTGAAAGACCTCTTAGTTGTTGGTTCTGTCTGCTCATCAATTCAAAAGATGATTTGCGATGAACTGATAATAGGGATCAACATGAACAACCTCACACGCTAGTCAAATTGACTTTTTAACCCTTTACAGAATGGCTCGCAGTTCTTTTTGTAGCAAAGCATGTAACTCACAGTAAAACTGCTACAATAAATACTGATCGCGTGTAGTCCTTCATTGACACTCTGTAGTTGTATATATGTTGTTTATTTTCAGGTTTGTCATTTTTTGTATATGACTCTGAGAAATTTTTACAGTTTTGTGTATCAAGTAATTGTGAGTGACTCATGAGATAAAATGTTTAGTGGAGAAACAAAGTTGCTGAAAAAGAACTGAAATTAATAAAATGTTTAAATGGGTTCTAAATAAGCAAGTGTCTATCATTGCTTATACGTATATACTATATGCTTCATATATGCATATGTATGTATGTGCGTACATATGCATGTACATACCTATGTACATATGTACATATGTACGCTGGTACGTAAGGGCGTGTGTACGTATGTACGTAAATACATACGTACATTTTGTACATATATACATACATATGTACATACATATGTATGTACTTGCGTACAAACGTATGTATGTACATACGATTGTATGTACTTACGTACACATGTACGCAAGTACATACTTACATATGTATGTATGTACCTATGTTCGTATGTACGTAAGTATGTACACATACACGCATATGCACATATGTACGTATGCCCATCTGTATGTATGTACATGTGTACATAGTACTGACATAGGTGCATACATTTGTACAAATGTATGTACATACATATGTATACGTACATACATATGCATGTATGTACGTACTTATGTATGTAAGTATGTGAGTATGTGCGAAGTTCCAGTTATAGCTATTTAATTCTTGGAATAAGGAATCTGTATCACAGATTTGATTTCGGACCCTCTGGTTTGCCATTCCGATTGCTTTACCAGTTCAGCCACACAAGCTTGACGAACTCATTCGGTGATAAATGCCGCTAGAAGGGCACAAGTTATGGCGTAGCGTCATGAGAAGAGGTAGCTCTTATTAGTAAGTTTGCTGAAAATTATCAATTGGCAATGTGCTAGGCTAATAGCAAGTTGCAGGCAACACTCTTTACCTCTCAGTGTTTTTAAGCTTATTTTCAATACCTCGGCAATGCTGAATAAAACAGCTAGTAAATGGCATAATTTAAAACAAATTATTGAAACAGTGACAATTTAGTATTGCTCATTAAAAATATTTCAAATCAAAGGAATTTAAAAAGTTTTTTTCAACAGGATATTCAAAAAAACTCTAAATCTATCTACGTTGTATCGACATCTAAATCTATTTATGTAGATTAACTCGTAAATTTTGATATTTTGCTGTAAATACAAGTTTTTGTGCTAGTGCAGCTATGAGGCTTTGTGAGTAATGGGAATTTATAGAAAAAATATAAGTATTTTAGTGATGCAGATAAGAAATAATAAGCTAGGCCTATCAGAGTTGTTGAAGAGAACAACTTTGAAGCTGCATGGGTTATGGCTGATCTGTATTCGTAGAGCATGAATCATGCAATAAACATAGAATAAAGAAACAAAGCGTATGGGTTCATCACAGACTATAAAGTCTTGTGTTCTTTTTACATGATTTTAGTTACTAGCGTATTATGAGAGGAGTTTTTGCTCAAATTTTACATCCTCCCCAATCAGTAAACCATGCCATGCGTTTGCATTATTGCAGTTGAGAGTTTTTTTACTCATTGATACAAGTGCAGATAGCTTTAACTATGTAACAGTTCTTGCAATCTTTCACCAAATCATGCAGTTAGTTACTAATGAAATGAAATGCGGCTGGTTGGTCAAACATCTTAATTTACCCAGATAGCAATTTTTAATTTTTTTTCAAACTGATTGATTTATATCGTTCTCACATGGTGCACTGAAGTTGGATCTAAATATTAAGATATATATATAGCAAGTAGCCTGCTAAACATTAAGTTGGTGGGAGTAAACTCCTATGGAACTCACATAGTCCAATATTAGTACAGTATGTATATGTATATTTAGATGTATAAATGTCAGTGTTTGTCTGTTTTCTCAAGATATGAAGTTTGAAAGTTAAAATGTTAACTGTTGTTACCATTTGGTAACAACCGTAATGGTGATGTATAATAATAATATATATATATATATATATATATATATATATATATATATATATATATACATATATATAATTCAAATGTATCGTACTTAGAACTCAAACCGGAGTTCTCAACATGGATTGGACAACAGAATGGAGCAGTATATATTAGAAAATTAAATAGTTCACTTATCTTTTTTCAGCTACTGACAGTTTCTTGCTAGTGCATTCCTCAGGCTGTAAACTTCAACTGGAACAAGATAGTGACTTTTCAAACATCCTACTCGTTCACGTGATTGGTGGATTTTGTCGCACTTTGATTAACTTGTTACTAAAATTGCAGGGAAGATAACTCTTAAAATGTGGACAGGATGAGGCAATTTCTGTTCTTTTATTAAGTGTTGATATGTCAGGTTTTTCAATAATGTAATATTCTTCAGAAATACATAAATTGCACCATTTGATTAAGTCACTGTAGGATTTAGCGTGTTTTAGTATATTCCAGTCAAGTTTGAAGTTAATGCCTCGATTTTTTAGTGCCCATATGTGTTTGCTCAGTTCTGTAGCATTTCTTTTTGAGCTATTATTTATACTGCATTTATGGTTACGGTATCTAGTTTCAAAGTCGGTTTCACAAAGTCTGACGTAGGTTTCAGCAGTGTTGCTGTCTAGTCTTGTAACACCAGAACTCTAACATCATGACTTGTAACACCAGAAATCTATAACACCAGAACTACTACAAAAAGCACTAACTTTTGCCTCAAAATGCGCCAAAATCAGCAATGATGAATGGCATATAAGAATGCACACAAACAATTCTTATTTCAGCCATAACAATGCCACCTGTATTAAAAAGGACTCTGCCAACATGTTCGACGTAACGATGGGTATTTTTGACTGGGCCGAGACTTGTGAACTCGTGGGAACTTGCATCTTATCTCTACTACCAGATAAACTAAAAAGTAATACTAGACTCTACCGTGATGACGGACTGGCAATATGCAACGACACACCTGAATACGTCAAAAACATGAAAAAGACGATTTGCAATATATTTAAAGCAAACAATTTGAAAATAACAATCGAAGCTAACATGAAAATTGTCAACTTTTTAGACGTGACTCTTGACTTAGCCAAAGGCTCATAAGGCCTATACACCAAACCTAACAACTTTATTTTATATGTACACTAGCTGCATTACCCGTGTTCGGGGACAGGTTTACGTAAAGCAATAGTTTTATTGAGAGTTGTCTTTCATACTGTAAAAAAACTCCAAATATGCAATCTACTGAAATTTTTGTGCTGATCTGACTGCATACACATATGCAGTTGTACATGTCAATAATGTTGGAGAGACCAATGGAAATATGCAATGTGTTTTACAGCTAGTCTACAATGCATCAGTCTCGAACCACTCAATTCGGAATTGGTCCTAATTTTGTACACAGAACTGACAATGAAATTGACATTGCTAGGCAAACTGACGTTCTTCAAACTGGCAGTATTGAAAAGTTTTACATATTTGAAGAAATTCTAGAAAATGTTTTGCTATTGCACTGCTTAGCCATTGCCAGCATTTATTGAATTGAAACTTTTGCATCCTTGAAACACTAATCATGACTCACCAGTTCTTCGTCTATAGCCTGTGTTTTGACATGGTATATACAAACTGTGCTGCAGTAATGCGGTTGTTGATAAAATTTATTATCAATAAAATCTACTACATAAGCTACATATATGGCCTCTCGCCTTTCCAACGTAAGGCATTATCTCCTCCATTGAAAGTTTTCATCATTTACATGTAATTGTTTCTATTATGGTATTAATTATGCACTAAACAATGCATGAAAGTTAGATTCCCCTTTTCAATGGTATTATTTTCCGTTATGTTTTATTTTTTATAACAGGTATCGGTAAATTGGTAAAGCGTGAAATATTCTTTAACAAATCATCAAAATCCACTCATATCGATGCCCTATCTTCAGTAAATTGGAAGAATTAGACTCATTCTTTTAAAAACCATCTCTCAGATGTTGATTTAGGGCTTGAGGTTTTGTAAAGTCAATTTAAATTCTGGTTGAGTGAAAATGCCACGGTAAATACTAAGTTATACAGGCCATACAATTAGTCTGGTGCTTAACCCTTTGGGTGCTGTTATAGCATTTTTGCACAAACGCTTCGGTGGTCTTAATGCCATTTTCACACTTCAGACAAGCATAAGTCACTAATTAGTCTGCAAATGTCCAACTGTATGAGTGAATTTTTGTGAGTTTTCATTTGCTGAGCTGAACTTGGATAGCACAAAGACCCTGTAGCCTAATCTTTGTCTTCTGTGTGTATTCCCAATGTACATAGGCGTACAAAGCAATATTTCCGATGCTATAAAATGATTGAAAAATGTCCCTGACATACATGTAGCTCTGTACACAAAAATGACTAGCAGGAGTTTCTTTATTGTCAATTAGAAGAAGAATGGGTGTAGCTATCAATTATTAGGAGTTGAAAGTAGATAAATAAATATATTCAACTTTACCAACGTTTAATCATTTAATAATGTGACTGAACGCAAATCTCTATGAAATTCGGCCATGAGAGGCACAAAACTAGATGTTCTAGATTTTAACAGGTGAGACAAAAAGTTACTGAGTTAATATAATCAGACGATCAAATACAACAGCCATAACAATGACAAAAACAAATAGAAGTCTTGAAACATTCTGACAGCAGCCCCATTTTGATAGATTCTTATCCGCTGGGCTGAACTTGGTTAGCACAAAGAGCCTGTAACCTACTTTTCACTTTCTGCGTGTATCCTCGGTTTACATATGCATACAGGATAATATTTCCAATGCCATAAAATGATTGAAGAGTGTCCTTGACGCAATTTTGTACATAAAAGAATCTACCAAGAGCATGTTCATTTTCAATCAAGGTAACCACGGGTATTGCTGCGAGTGCGGTTGAAAATGTGGAATAAAACAAGATGGTTGTTCCTCTTATATATCGAGATTCATTGATCAACAGGTGGTCTTCTTCCTTTAAATTACTTCTCGCTTTCATTCTTCTTAGTTCTCTTGTGAGTCTGACGAGGAAAACTGTTGCGCAACTTACTGTAAGTATTACATTAAGTACCGTGAATATCTTCAATGGTGTTTGTAAAAAACAAGAATTCAGTATGTTTCTACCCAGGAATACGCATGATGTCCACAATACGAAGGCCGTTCCAACAGGCATGCTGATAAGCAGATTAACTATTGTTAATTTACCAATGTTCGTCAAAACCTTGGACGTCTGATAATCAAATGGCTTGCAGACGGCATAGAATCTGTCAATGCAAGCTAGCAGAATTTGCCAGTATCGGAACTGAACCGCGCCTGCCTTAAGGCTTTCGATAGCTACACAAATCTTCATATTTGGCTGTAAAGCTGATGTGCCACTCGTCGCTAATGAACAAACAGTGTCGGCAATATCTGAGAAGCCATATAGAATATCAGCCATTGCCAAATATGCTAGGATCCAGAAGTAGTTCAGCTTTCTGATCGCAGGCACTTCATATAAAACTCTTATGTGTAGAAGGTTTATGATAACTGAAAATACGTTGATAAATATCAAACAGATTCCAAATGTTAGACTCTGCTCCCAACTTTTATCTGCGCTATCACTATAGTCCGTATTATCCAAAGATCTATTCATTTTATCACGGTATAAATTTTCTGCGTAAACCAACTTTTCTCTTCGAACTCCGCAGATATACTGTGAAGTCTTTAGATTCTCACTCCTTATATATGCATTCAATGATCTTCATCTCACAAAATCAATAGGTTATCAAAATCAGAACAATCTTAATAATGCAGAATTATATTCATAAGCTTAAAATGGGGTAATGCTGTAAACAGGAAACCAACTTGTGTAATGATATCAACACCATGATTAGGTCTGTTTGTTGGCATCTCCTGAGGCTGTTGATGTAAAAATAAGGAATAACAAACTTTCAAGTAAATGCATGTAGTAATCACAAATTAGAATGTTAAACTGTTCAAGTCTTGTGAGATACAAAGACAATACAAAGCAGAATTAAATAGCTGACAATGAAAAGAATGTACTAAAGCATTATATTTACTATTTAATGTTTACTGAGGTTGTCTTTACTTACTATTGTAATTGCCTCAGAGGCTTTTTTATCATATAACTAGTGAATGCCCGGCATTTGCAGCGTTATAAAAAGCCTTTGAATAGAAAATTCGTTCTTATTTAACATATACAACATTTACATATCAATTTTTTACAATTTCATATCATGAGAAAAAAGTTATTGTGCAGCTCAAATGAATTAAAAGAAAAATTGAAACAACTGTAAAGGTTTTGAAACTTTTTCAAGCAACTGTAACTTTTAAATTTAATATCAAAAAATATGTGTTTTGTTGAAATACAACAAGAAGAAAAAAACTGTAAAGGCATTTAGTGTAAATGTGAAATCATTAGCAACTAATGGCTAAATATAGTTTGTTTTACTATGATTACATTGAAAAACTGTTTGGTATACAGTTATATGATTTGAATTCATTTCAGTATTGGCATAGGAAGGCAAAAATATTTTATAGAGTGGTGTAAAAACAGTAATTATGTAATGCAAACACCTAGTAAAAATTATCAAAATCATCCTCATTTACAGTTAGTAATATGTTAGCTTTAGTATAACTGCAGTTACCTACATGTACAATAACGTTAGTGTATTTAGTGGTTATGATCTGCAATAAAATGTAACATTACAGTGTACTACGTTCAGTATGTACTGTGGGAAGTTCTTATCTTTGAGACAGATGTATAACAGAAACGCTGAATCTAACCTAAATGAATTTAGTTTGCTAAAACATACTTAAAGGAAGTTTCAGTACATATTTCACAAAACTTCAAACTTTTAACTAAAATTTTATTATATATTTGTTTGTGAATCTGTTTTACCATAATAAATAATGCTGAGCTATATTTTTTTCCGGCATTGTCGGAGGTATTTTGGCTAATAACATATATAAATTTTTGTTAATTTGTCTTAATCAGTATGCCAATCACCAAATTTTGATTTTCGAGAAAATTTGTTGTTGATATTGTATGTTGGAAAACAAATTTGCCTTAGTATAGCCAGGACGAAAAAGCAACGTGTGTCATAGAGTTGGGCAAAAGATATTTTGCAATAGGGGCATCGTCACCCGTGGGCATCGTAACCCGTATCTATTAGTACTTCATTTAGCAGGTGCAACAAAAAAAGATATAAGGCATATAAATAAGATCGATAAGTTTGTAAGAATTACATGGCTGTTGTGGGTAGATGCATGTTTAGAAGCTTGGGCTGCTATCTCCGTGAGTTCAAATCCAGCACAAAAGTGGGCTTCTCATTCCAAGATGATTTTAACAGCTATAGTTGGAGAGACAGGTTACAAAAGAGAACAGGTGATGGATGACACACTTTGAGATTTATATGTCTAGTTGGCAAAATTTTCCTACTCCTCTCACTTTTTCTTCTAGTTGACGTCAGCTGGCTTTTTTTATAATCTGAAATAACTTTTTTAGATTTTCGGAAAACTCCAAATGGTAATGAAGGCAGAGGTTGAGATCTGTTGCTATAAAAACAGTACTTTCACTTCAATTAAGATCACACCCGGTAAAACCCAAAAAATTTCACAGACCTAAAGCCAGTCCTCTTTTAATGCGTACATTGTCGTGACACATATTATGAAACAAAAAAAGTTTATTTCCCCTCCGTTATTTCAGATGATTATTACATAAAATAATTTATCTCTTCTGTCAGGCTACATCCTCAGCACTCACTTCTCTGACTGTTTATCTCATTTACAAATAATTTAGTTGCATGTTGAGCAGAGCCATCTTTGTCAATCAATGATTCTGCTTATGCCCTAACAGCTCAATAAGTTAGCAACCTTCAAGAGCCACCAAAAGGAAATGAAAAGCCTGCTTATTACAGAAAATCATTATCAGTGACACTGATTAATTTCCTATTAACCTCTTACAAGGTGATACTGATGTTCATGCCTCTTGTTCTGTTTGTATCCATAAATAGCAGCCATACCTATTTAGCAGCCAAGCTTACTCTGAGCTGTATTATTAAATATTGTTAAATAATAATAATTGTTAAATACCAATGTGCACCAATTTGTTAAATTTCAGTTAAAAAGGTTTTCTGCAAGGTGTAGAGGTGCATGACAGGACATGGGTAAAAAGATGTTTTAGGTGTACATGTGTTAAAAATAATATTTAGTATTTGTTAAAAAGTTTTTTGCAAGCTGTAAAATTTCATATAAGAACATGTGTGAGAAGATGTGGTAGGTGCACAGGTCTTAAAATAGTATTTCAAAATTCTCAAAAGCTGTCAAAAGGTTTTTGAAGGTACATTTTAGCTTTGAAGGTGTGAGCGCAATGTTCCTAAAATCTTAGTTATGTGTGAAAGGTAAAAACTGTCAATATTCGATTGTAAGGTATTGTGATGGTGGGTACTATAAGTACTAATATTGACTAATAGTATATCAATGTTCTCCTAAGAGAGGCCATCATCCAAGTTTTTAAACTGCCAATATGATATCATTCTAAATTTAAAGGCTTAATAATACCAAGTAAACCTGCTGAGACAAGTGATTTGTGTGGTAAACTATGACAAAGACTAAACTATCCTAAAACCAACCCAGTCCTTTGGTAAAATATGTTGTCCGAAAACATACGTGATTTTACATAATGAGTACTTAATTCCCAACTATTCGGAATACCGCTTTCTAGCTCGGTATTATGTTTTTTAATTTAAATTTTTTTTCTGGCTGACATGTTCCTTGTTGGTGCCACATTAAAGGATATTCTGATTGACAGTTCTTTCCGCCCATCAATTCTATAGATTATTTGAGATGAACTGATAATAGGAAGGACTCATTGTGAATGACCTACCATACAAGTCAAATTGACCTTTTAACCCTTTAAATACATTAACAGACACATTTACAAATACATTTACAGATAAACATGTAAGCTCTGACCATTAAAGTATTGCCTTGCAGCAAAGTTATTCATTTTAGTGCTTTGAATTTTTAATTTCCACCTTTAGTGAAATACCTTGTTACAAACTGTTTACTTATCATAGAAAGTTCTTGATCAACCTGATCAGCTGATCAACTTATTTGTGAAGTATACTGTAATTATTTATTATAAACTAGAAAATTTCTACATCAAATTAACTATATTGTTGGAGCAAATGAAAATAATGCTAACAATGACCTCAAAACATTAACTTTGTAGTTTTTAAAGTATTGCTGTTGTACTAAAAGCTAAGCGCTGTACTCATTAAAGACTGGCACGCCTGCATAATCCCACAACCAAACACCCCCTTCGCTCATGTTTGGTTGTAGGATAATGGTAATGAGCTTGTGTTTGAGCAAGTGTTTGGTCGTGGTATAATGAGCTTTATAATAAATTCATATGTGCACACAACTCCCGAAAATTATTCGTTAATGGCCGTACCCAAACCCTTGTACCGAAATCCCATCAAAGAATTTAACCATTTTTGTTTGGAGTCGTTTAAGTATAATTATTATACAAGACACATATAAACCTATTTAAATATGTTACGAAGTCTTTGAAAAGTGTAGACAATATCCTAAAACTTACCTATCCAATCAGATAATACATAGCTAAACAGATTAATTTGGCCTAAACTTGCCATTAAAACCTGACAACTATTTTAATTAAAATTAAGACCGGCCAACAAAACGCCCATAAAGCCGTGCGACAGATAGTAGAACAAAAAAGCCGTGCACATTTCGCGAAAAAAAGTGCACACTTCACCAGTCTATGGCCAAAATTACTGCTGAAATATCGTTTGTTGATCTCTCTCAGAAGAGTGTATAATGGTTCATATTGAAAAAGTTTGTTTCCTGTTACAGCGGTAAAATATTGAGAATAGTAACTTTAAGATCTTGAGATTAGATTTTACTGAACTAAACTTATCCTAATTATTGGGGAAACCGAAAAATTTGCGTACCTTCAGTAAAATCAAATTTCAAGATTTTAAAGTTACTATTCATCGGCTCACACAAACCAACTCTCAATATGTTATCGTTTTACCAGGAAACAAACTTTTTTCAATATGAACTATACTCTTCCCTCTCTCGAGTTCGAAACATTAATGACTTACTTGTTAACAACTTCGCTAGGGAGGGCATGACTCGATTATCTATTAATGACCAAATCCTACAACGTAAAAGAGAGGAGACTAGACTGCGCGACCTTTAACAGAACACTGCACTTATCTGACAAAACTATTTTTATTATTTTCTATATGAACTTTTCGAAACACTTTATATGTCTCATTTTCTATATTTTTCTTATTATATATTTCCTTTGTTATTAGTTCATATACAAAATACTTTACATATACTTATATATGGCCGACATATAAATCTATTTACAACATTATTCTATATCATATACCATTATTCCATTACTATTACTTTATATACAACTTTACATTCCCTATATACCTTCCATTCACAACATTCCTAACATTTTCTATACTTACACTTCTAAAATAGAACTTTTTCACCTTTATATATCTATTTATATTACACTACCAAATGCAACTGTAATATCAACAATTAACCAATTACTCATATACCTGGTTTTAACCCAACTTTACCTCCAAAATAAATTGTTCGTTGCACCTTTTTGGAGTCGTGCTCTCTCAAATTTATTTTATATCACCTCGAACAACTCTCATTTACACTATACTCTGTCAATTCCTGCTGACAACTCCTTTTTCAACAACCAGCGGTAACCTTTCTTTTTTCTATTATAACTTTGGTCGTGGACTGTATGACTGGGTATGTATGTGTGAATTTCTAGTTTATTACAACTAAATCTTTCTTTGTCAACAAAACAAAAAAATACCAACAATTGTTTTGTTAGTTTTCTGTTTGTTTCCGTACATTAGTTTTCAGTACAAACTTTATTGGATGCTATTGTCTTTAAATTGATAGATTTCAAAAATAAACAAATGAAGTTAACCATAATGTTTTTTTGTGTGGAATGGCTTGCACTTCAATTTCTAGCATAGCTGATCATTTGCAGTAAAACTTTCACAGTCATTAGTGATGAGATGTAGTCCTTCATCAACTATATGTTGTTGTGTATAGGTTGTTTGTCTGCATGGTCTTTATCTCTTGTATATCACTTTGAAAAGATTTCATACAGACTAGTGCATCAAGTTTCTGTAAGAGGAATCTCCGGAGATACAATATTTTTGTTTAAAAATAAAGCTACTAAAAAGGACTGAAATCAAGAAAATAAATAATTTAATTGAAAATAAAATAATTGAAAATAATGCAAAACATGATTTGCAGGACATATTTTATACATCATAGCCCCTTGCCACCTGTGTTGAAATCTTGTCTGATAGATAACTTTTTGAAGTGTAAGCAGAGCTGTATTGATATGTTCTTTTGTATAGCTTGACTCAATTCTAGCGGATCAAATAATAAAAGCTCAAAAATCAACCAGATGCAATAATGGCTTTATTAACCTTTTGTCAGAATTGGTGAGCTTGACTGATTTCAAAGAAATCGACATTTTGCGTTCACTGTTTTGGTCAACTCATTAAACAATCTGTTTAGTACTTGAATCCATTAATCAAATGTGACCTGTAGATTTGTTTCTGCAAATTGATACTAAAAATGACTAGATAACGTTGACTACACATGACATTTTGGGGTGCAGTTGGTTTCACCATATATTCAAGCATGTTATTTTCAAGATGCGGCTTGATTATTTTTTCTAGTAACTAGTTTGCAGTGTGGGTAGCAACTGATAGTTTTGCTGAAACAAAGACTGCGATAAAATAAGTTACTCGACGACCTAATTACTGTAGACTGGCAGAATCGTAGTCAGTATTCAAACGTTTCCACAGCATTTAGAAGAATCTAATATGACCAACTGTTAATTTTTTTTATTTGAGGCATTTGAGATATGTATAATAATGTATCTGTAGCTGAATTAAAAGTTCTATCCTAGTAAACATAAGCAAATACATAATAAAATATATGCCAAGAAAGCTGCATAGGGCTAGACCTTCATTGCAATAGCCGATGTGAATACAAGAGATAGAGACATGTTGTTTCACTATATACATCATTGTGGGCAAGTCTGGGCAAATCTTTTTTGTCTGAGAGTTTTTACCGCAATCAAGTTTTGTCGATTTTAATATTCAAGTATCTTTACAGTGGGATCCCCTAAAACAACAAACAATATATCAACTAATAGAAAAAAAATCAGTACTTTTGTTAGAATCAACTAAAATTTGAGGTAATCAAATAATTAAATAAATGAAAATATATTTAGAACCACCATTAACTTTAGATATCTGATAGTAACAACAAGTTTTTGAGCTGGTGTAGCTATGATGCTTTATGAGTAGTAGGATTTTTAGGAACAAAATATAAGCATTTTAGTGATGCAGATTCGAAATAATGAGCTAAACCTAGCTGTTTTTAAAAATGTAAATATTTTAGCTGCAGGTATCATATCTCATTAAAACTAGTGGTACATTATTCATGCACTAAACATAGAACATAGATCTATTGATGTGATATAACAGCCTCATCTCGGTCAAACTCCTATACAAGTAGGCTTTGCTTAAGAATGAAAATGTATGAGTTTGTTGCATACTCTAAAGTCTTGCGCTCACTTCGGATGAATGGAGTCACCAGTAAATTATGAAATAGTTTTGTGTGCATCTTTTACAACCTTACCAAGCAGTTAATCATTTCATGTGCTAGCTTCATTAAGAGTTGTTTACTCATTGAGTCGAGTGCGAACAACTTTAGCTACATAGCAGTTTTTGACCATTTGCCTCTAATTTTGTAATTATCAATTAAAGGAAATGCTATTGATTTGACCAAAGCACCAGTCACATACAGTACTTATCAAATTATCCATATGACAATAATCAATCCCTTCAAACTGACTATAACACGGCACCTTTACTGACAGATTTCTTCCACAGCGACTTAACAATATTCACTGCACTCTCAGCCATATCATTGGAGAAAGGATGTGCCTAGCTACTTGTGGCCAAAGTGAACCCTGGTTCATTGATAAATGACCTAAAATATTTGCGATCATAGGATTCCCATTATATGACCTGCCTGACCATTTCAGACATTTCAAACCTAGAAAATAATTTTCTCACAACCATAACTATTACCTGTTACCCACAATATCTGTGGGATAAAATGAAACAAAAAAACACAACTGAATTAAGCAAGTACATACGGCAACTAAAAGACAATAATATCAATTACACACTAAACTTGTGTACCTTGAAACAATGCAAACCATACACCAACTTGACTAAAATACAACTAATGTCTAACTGAAAAAAACTATTCTTAATTACTTAACCAGAGTTATCTTCTTTCAACAAAATAATCAAATTAATATCAACCTATCTTTGTTCTAAGAATTATCTTCTCTTTCATTCTAGAAAGGCAAGAAAAAACAAAATCAATTAATCAGATGAATCGATTTTTGATGGAAAGGACACCAAATTGTAGAAAGTTATTATATTAGTACAGCTTGAAAAATGCAAATGCATTAAACTGTCTGTAGCTGGAATCGAAGGTAAGCAGACATTTAAAATTTATCATGCGTAATATACATATAGAAGATAACTCCATGCATGCCTACATTTCATGTCTATTGACTCCATTTGTTTAGTGTAACAAGTTCTGGTTTGAATATTACGTAATACTTTTCTTATAGGCATAAGTTACAGTGTTTTGTTCTGTTGTTGTAGGGTCGCGTGTGTACTTTTATTTTCTAAGTTATCCCAGTTTTTGCTGTTGGCTTTTACATTTCATGTGTTTACCAAGTTCTGTCTGATTTTATTTAGTGTTCTGTCTGATTTTATTTAGTGTTCTGTTATTGGTGATGTACTTGTTGTTTAGCGGATATTTGTCTTTGTCTGCATATCCATTTTCTGTTAAGTTCATTTTGTTTTTTCTTGGTTGAGATTATTGTTCTGTGCATGTATATTGCTCTTCATATTAGACATGCATGAGTAGCTGATTCTAAGAGAACCTCATTGGCTAATACAGTAAACAAATGATAAGCTGAAAATATGAGTTCTTATTTATATTTTATTCATCAAAATGCTGCCATACAAAACTACTCGCTAGTTTTAGTTATCGTTTAAAAGACAATTAAAATTTATGTTGAACCCTATCATTTAACGTCAATACTGACACATTTTGATTACAAGAGCAAATGAAAAACTGGATGTTACCATAAAATGTTTGAAACCATGAAAGGTATAGTTTAAACTTTAAGTTTTTTTCTTGCATAATTAAATAATACAAGTAAAATATTCAATTGAACTTGATTAAAGATGCGCCTATTTTAGATGATGGCATAACAAAATAACTTTGGCAGCTAAATTAATACAAACAAAATTGGTCAAACAAATCAAACTTTTGTTAAACTTAACAATAACTTACTGATATCTAACACCAACTGTATTACTCATGTCATTTCCTAGCAAGCATGATTATGTACATACGATATTGATTTTAATTTGATGTAGGCCCACTATTGTAACTATTAATTGAACTCGATGTTCAACTGTTCGAGTATTAAGCTGATATTATATAAATAAACCTAAGATCAACATCTTTATACTAGTATTTACATATTAGTAGCAGCTATTGACAGTTTCTGTTTTAACTAGATAGAAAAACACACATAATATGTGTGTTTTTCTATTATGAGATTATATTTGAGCCATAATATTATTATGGCTCAAATATAATCTCATTCAACTCAACTTGATATTGAGGAATTTAATATAAAATGTGAATTGGTGTAATAAAAGAGAGAAAAAGGCAATTTACATGTATAATAATGAGTTGTCAAGACATGATAATCATCTTACAACTTTATCAATGCAAGATGATTATATTAAAATAAAAAAAGACTCACTACTGAAATTAAACTTCTAACTAGCCAGATTTGAAGACTTCTTTTTAAAGCTAAGAAAGAAAATGGCTACTCAGTGATGTAATTTCTTGTCTTGGCTATCATTATGAAAGCAAACAACTCATTCGATTCCATTATAACGTTTTTGTCTCAATGTACCCTACGTTCAAATACACTCGACTTTCCATTACTTTTTTTTAGTTTGGCTCATAACGAGCTTCCATGATATCTAGTTTAGCAAATTTCACAATAAAATCAAATATGATTTTTGTTTCATCTTCAACAACTCTGCATTTCAATGCAATAAATAAAATTTTTGGTTTATCATCAGCTCTACACACTTTTGATTCATTTTGATTCACTGACTTAGCAAAGGCTTTTTGTGTAAAGATTTTTATAAGAACTTGAAAATTTGCAAGCAGCTTTTTGCAAAATTTTATCAAAAAGACTACATTTTAACCCCAACGGTACTATCGTTTGCTGTATAATTTGTGGTCAGCTCAATACAGGCACTACAATAAACTAATTTAATTCAATTGCAGTTGTTTTACCTGCACAGTGCTTGAACAGACTTTCAACCATAAATTTATACACATGTTAATTGAAATAATTGATTTTCTGGCAGATAAAAATCAATCTACGAAAACTAGTATTGAAACCAATGTTTGCCAGATGTCACTCAGATAAGCACAAGAGTTTAAGGTCATATACACACTGAAAAGAAAAAAAACAATCATCTGAGTAGCCATGTCTTGTTGCTAAAACATTCCTTCCAGTAATTAATTTTACTACATAATTACTAAATAATAAATAAAGAAGCGAAACAAAACTGTAAGTTAGATTTTTTGAAAGCGATTAATTCTGCCATTAAAATTTGACTAAAACAAATTAGTACAAAATTGCTACCTAATGATTAGAATAAAGATTATGTTGAGTTTAGTTGCAAGTATTGCACGGTTGTCAATTTATGCCAAAGCAAGACGCTGCTAATGAAGTCCTAACTATGCTGTAAATTTATTCAAGCTTCATATATGTGTAGGAGATTGATAGTACTTTATTCAAAGAATTGGTAGGAATGTTAGTTTGTCAAAGATTATGACACAATACTATGACATCTTTACTCAAAATGGATGACTCTTTGAAAATGATAAGGTTATTTGTTTTGTTCATAAAAGCCCCAACTACAGGGTATCATGATAAACCAGTCAAACAGACAAGAGCTGAATTTTTATAGTTTTTAAAGTAGATGGTAATACAAATAGGGTGTATATAGCACAGGTGAAAATTTTGTACATGAACAAATACCAAACGGTGCATTTTAGTTAGCAAACTTGTCTACCCCTACTTACTAACTACTTGCTTTTATAATAATTACATATTTTTTTATTGAAAACTGCATCTACAAAGCATCACAATAAATTAATTAAACAGATGGGGACAGACGCATTCATAGTTCTGTGGAAGAATCAGAAATGATTGCGTGCTGAATATTGAAAATTCAATTATTGTGAAGATATATATGTAGGTTAGGTGAAATTGTTGTACATGAACAGGTACCAACTGTACGAACAGTATGCTTGAATATAAAAACCTGACAATGCTATTTTGCATATAAACTTGTTACTAGGTTGTTATCAACATGTGTCTGAGTTATACAAATGCGCTTCCAAAATTTTAATGACTGCATAGTTCAATTCTTTCAACTTTTCACTTCTACACACTCGTTTTAATCTGCAACTGTTAACTTAACTCATTTTTAAGCTAAGGGGAATTTATTCAGCTATTCTCCCAAAAGACACGCCTTAAAGCTCTAAATGAGAGCATTTTTGTCTATTAAAAATTTAAACTCCTAAAATTATGGCTTCACAGCTATTAATGGATTATCCATTCACAGATGAGCAGAAAATAGCGGTTCTACTATATATTGGTGTTAAAAAATGAAGCATTCAGTGCACCAAACAGTGAGGTGTCTCTTTGAAATAGGCTAGGCATTCCTTACAGAAGGGCGAGTGACTTTCTTGAAGGTGGGAGGAGATCGAATCGATCACTTGCGTGTTTAGAAAGGTATATAGAGTATGTGTATGGGCTAGTCTTAGTGCTGCTTTTGTTGCTTTCATTTGTAGATGAATAACACATTGCATCAAGTACAAAAGTCTGATATAATTAAACCAAAAATTTAGTTTTATTTCAATGATGTATGCAATTGCTAGCAGCATCAACTTGTTAAGTTTACTTGTCCACAATATCGGTTCTTTGCACCAATAGTAACATTTTAAAATGTATTAATTCCATATTTTGTTGATGAACATGGTTTTTATATTTAGTTTTATTAAAGCAAGTAACTGTTTCTAACACTGACCTCATTTCTACACGCTCTCTGGCATATGCATGCTTGTGTACACAGACTGGGCACTTTTTGCTAGCAGAGGAACTACATCTACCATAATATTAAAATATATCATATGACATTAACATGGCTCATCTACTTCCATCAATTTGAAAATTGCAATTGTTTATGACTGCTTTGACTTGTTTCAGATCCTGTGACTATTCCTTGTAATGAAAGTCTAAATAGCAAAAAAAAAGCAAGAATCAAGTGAAGTTCAACAAAAACCCACACCCACCAGAAGGCATTACGTTGTTATTTTCAGTTAATTAGAATGCCATCATTACGATGTTACGCACATATCTGATGTTTATTACTTTTATTATTATTACCTTGTATAGCCGCAAACTGCAGTTCAGTTATGTTTTATTAAACATTCTTGACACACATGTGCATATTTCTTGCATAGAATCCGAGAGCCATTGTGCTGTTTTGAGCATTACTTCTTTGCCTCATTATTTATCTTAAAGTGTCCATCATGAAGCTACTTGCTTCCCATGGCAACCTTTAGAGAGCCATTCCTGTTAGCTGATAGTAGAAGCAAAAATAATATGGTTGCGCTTAACTGCTCTGAAGATGTTTGTTGTCATATTAATATATCTTACATAGCTAGCTGCACCTAATAAAACTTCCTGATCATGTCATATTTTTGTTTACTTGTATTTCACTTCTGCCCAGTATGTTTACCTAAATATGTTTTTTATTGTAATATCCTACCTATACTATCATCTACATATTTGATCTTTCATCAGGACTTTCCTGGTCTTGGATTGAACTGCATTGATTGATTGAAGCTATAATGCAAATTTACACAAATGTTGAGGAGTTTCTCACAAACAAACTAGCATGCCACCACTCATGCAAACATGCCCTCAGACACACATGAGACAAGTCTGTGTAACTCATGTTCATAAACTAGCATTTAGCTTATGTTTTGAATGACTCCTTAAAACAGAGTATATGACTTTTTCAGAGCTTCTGATAAGATTTCTGTTCCATCAAATCCTTTCAACCAACTTTCTAGACCCAACAGATACTCTCAACCAGTGGTCAACTAAACTTTAGTTCATCTGTAAACCACAAGTCAAACAATCTGATTTAGCTTAGTTTGGTTTTACTAACAACTTTGGTAGTTGAGTAAACAGATACTAACAAAAGTAATCTTGCATTCTGAGTTGTCATTTTTTTACTGGGGCAAATGGAATAATGACCAATAATAATACTGTTGTTGACTTGTTTGAATAAATATTTTAACTTGTTTGGCAGAGCCCATAATAAGCACAATCTGCTCAAATATGTAACTATGTTCATGAAACATAAGGTTCTATACAATTCGGGTCTTCTGCCAGTTTTTTAGGCTCAGTCTTTTATTGTCCATCCTGACCAAATACATGTTACCAATGCGAACTTAACCCAGCAAAAATTACATAGCTTTTATTCGCTACTCAAACAGTAACCATACAGAAATACTACTCGGTTGTTTGACTATATAAATTAGCACTGAATAGTAAAATTCTGAAAGCTTCCTTGTAAGTAAATATTAAATTTAAATTGATCGAAATGGAACTTTGCATTGGAAAAGTTAAACATACATATAAATAGTTTTGAAGCAAAACAAGTTATTTATATAATGACTTCTGACAATTCTTCAGGAAAAGTATACAAACCAAAAATTTAAAATTGAAACTGAGTTAAGTTATTTTACACCCATCAAATGTAAATTAATGCACGCTTTCGGTTTTTTTGAAAGTGAAATTTATTACAGAGAAAAGAAAGAGATAATAATGAAGGGAGTCTATGAGGGCAGCTAAAAGCTAACCCTGAAGTTTTTAAAGCAGAATTTTAAAGTTGATTAAATTCTACATTGATTTCGCATTTGTCAACTTCATACAGTATGACCTGCTAGATGAAATTTTAAAATAAACTTTAAAATTTTGTTATATATCTCTGATGTAATTCAAAAAATATATTTAAGTTTTAGGTATACACATATAATGGCAAAGGAGATGGGAAGTGCAGCGTGAAGAAACTCTTAAAATCCTAAAAACACATGATCTGAAGTTGAATACATGCATATCTGATGACTGCTTCATTTTTATCTACTTTATACAGTAAAAATAACTTTAATCAAGAAAATAAAGTTCAAAGAAGGCCATTTAACTTGTCACATGAACAAAAGCTTATTTTTCAGCTAGGGAAATTGTAGCTAACCTATACATTTGTTTAGCTTATACTTTTTCAAAAAAAATTATTTTTTGAAAATTTCTGAAATAAATTATTTTAACAGTTTATAGAAACTTTTTTTATTTTTACAATTAACATCCACATGATAATAATTTTAATTTTGGTAAGTTTGGTTTGAAAAGTCACATTTTTAACACAATATTAAAGCATGTGATTCACAAAGAATTAGGACTTTACTGACTTTGTGTTGTACTTGACTTAAATTTCTACAGATATTATTAATTATTTTAGTAAGGATATTATTCACCTATTAAAATAAAAACTCAATTGTTTCAGCCACAACCTCACAGAATCAGTTTCTAACCAAGGCTATAATACAGTAAGTCAATTCCTGATGGTTACAATTTCACTTTGGCTCAAAAAACTTTACTAAAGCAGTTCAAATGATTGTGATATCAATATCAAGCTAAGACTGTGATAATGATACCAATTAAAGCTTGCTTAAATTTGATGTGATTTTTGGCTTTTTAATGTTACCCAGTCTACAAATACAATACAAATAAAAATACAAACACCAATAAAAATGCAAAGACAAATACAAATATGCTATCTTCAGGGGCCCGTTGGTTAGGACGTCGACCGATCATAGAAGAGTAACACTGCAGCTTGAACACAATAGCTAATGTTTTTTACAAAAGATACAAACAGCCATCTATTGACAGCATTCCAGTGAGTAACTTTTAATAAGCGTTTTAACATCATGAAATCATGAAACACTTTGGCAGTCAGATCATCTTAAGCATCCAAATTGATCACATGTAATAAAAAACACCAATACTTTTCAATATAATCTATTAAAATGTTGTTTAACTTTATCTTTAAAATAAATGTAAGAATATTGACTTGTTACAGATTATGACACACTATCATGACATTATTTTGCACAATAAAAGATGGAGGAGTCTTTGTAAGTGATCAATGTATTAGTTTCATTAATGAAAGCTCTATCTGCAGAATATCATGGTGAACTAGTTAAACATACAGAAACAGACATTCTTATATTCGTCTGAAAAAACAATAAACATGTATACAGTAGATTACAAAATTAAGGAGTACATATAGAACAGCTGAAATTATTGTACATAAACAAATACCGACACAGAAGTATGTTTAGCAAAACTTACCATCACCTGATAAGGCTATTCTGCATATTACTAGGTAATAGTGGGTTACACCGATTTACATTACAAATTTGAATGGCTAGGTGGTTAAATTTGTTTTATCATTGCTCTTTTATACTTTTACTAGCATATAAATGTAGCTGTTGATTTAATTTTGTATAATTTTGATGGGTATTTACAAAAGTTTTGTTAACGAAAGCTCCATCTGCAGAGTACCACGATGAACTAGTTAAACAGACAGGAACAGACATTCTTGTAGTCTTGTAAGAAAATGAGGAACACGAATAGATTACAAAATTTAGGGAGTATATATATAACAGCTTAAATTATTGTACATAAATAAATACCAACACAGAAGTATGTTTAGCAACACTTACCATCACCTGATAAGGCTATTTTACATATTACTAGGTAATAGTGGGTTACACCGATTTACATTACAAATTTGAATGGGTAGGTGGTTTAATTTGTTTCATGTTTGCTTCTTTATACCTTTGCTAGCATATAGTTGTTGATTTAAAATCGTTTTAAAATAAAACTAAATGGAGTTAGCTATTTTAGCCATAAGCACGCTTTAATTCTCAAAGCTGAAGCTTTTTTTTTCTATGTTTACCTACAGCCCTAAAATTATGGCTTTCCAGCTATCAACAAATGATGTACTAACAGCTAAACAAAAAGCCTGCCTACTACTATAAACACGACGACACAGGAAGGATGATGCATTCAGTGCACTGTACAGTGTGCTGTTTTCTTGGAATGACAAAGCTTTATTTACAGCTGGTCTGATTGATATTCTAGGCAGATATGGCATTGGATAGAATCACTTTTCTAAAGGTACATGTATACACAATTGGTTTGCTAGCTATGTTCTGTGTTGGATCTGCTAGTATAATTCTAGTTGAATTAATTATAGATATATTTTTGTATCTCTATAATTAATATAAACGTGAGTTTATATTAATTATAGTGTAATTTTAAAGTCTGCAATAATCCGTCTGTATAATCCGATCAGATGGGTAAGTTTTAAGATATTGTCGACAATTTACAAAGACTTGTTAACATATTTAAATAGGTTTTCATGTGTTTTTTGTATCGTTATTATACTTTAACGACTCCATTGAATAATGGTTAAATTTGTTGATAAGATTTCAGTACGCGGGTTTGCGACGGTATTGATGAATAATTTTTTGTGAGTTGTGTGCACATGCATTTATCATAAAACTCTCAACCAATCGCTCCGCTCGTGTTTGGTCATGGGATTAGTTCATTTTAACATTAGAAGCTCGATGTAATTTTAAAGTCTGCAATTACACTAACTACATACTATAGAACATTTTGTTTGTAGATGTAACACTATGATATGACACATGTAAGAACTGTACTGATTACCTCCTATAAACTAGCATCTGTGTTGGTTATTATTTAAGATTGGCTAGCATGTGTGATTTTCACATTTGGTGATTTAGAAAGTAACAGCTTCTGACACTTATTTCATTTGTGTACCATGTAACACTGTATGCATATGATAGCATATATTACTAGCAGGCAAACTATATCTACTATTTTCTTGAGTTGAATCAACTGATGTGAAAAATTGTATATCTAAATAATACTTTTAAAGGCTCACATTTTGTCACTCACTTTGTTTATTGTTTCAGTTCAGTGACATTCCTCGTAAGAAATCAGCGTGTCATGCAGAAAAAAAGGGCAAACGCGAAACAAAAAGATGAAAGATGAAAGAACTAAAAAGATGATAAATATTTCCCTGAATTTATTGACATAGTTTTTAATCTCACACTGATATCATTTGACTTCTTTGACTAGTAGTCTCTTATCTAGAACTTATACTAGTCATAAGGGCTGCCATATGTTTCTTGTACATTACTATTTTCCATTTGATTATTATTCTTAAAAACTCGGTTGATTAGTTCACTCTTACGTTATCATTCACCGTATGTTTCTGCTCCAAAGTTAATGCAAAAATCTGGTTAACGGGCTTCATCAATATTTTGGCAAAAAGCCAGCAATATATTAACAATAACTGATATCTAACACCAATTGTATTACTCATGTCATTTCCTAGAAATAATGATTATGTACATAAGATATTGATTTTAATTTACTGTAGGTCTACTATTGTAACTGTTAATTGAACTCCGTGTACAGATTTTCAAGTATCAAGCTGATACTATATAGAGAAACCTAAGATAAACTTCTTTCTACCATATGTTAAAGCCAATCAAAATATGAATAAATAACTTACTTTAATCAAAAAAATACTTGTCAATTAAAATAAAGGTAGCTTATGCTCAGTCATGACTTAGTTTTTTCTTCTGCTAAAATTCATGACTGAATTTTAGCAGAAGAAACACACGACCCAACACTTTTATAAATCTTATTTGAAACAATGAAAGCAAAAGCTCAAATCTTTCCAAGCTTTGTTTAGTCATGTCGGATGAGATTACAAAATCTTAGATGGGGATGCATTCACACCTCCCTGCTCAGCTTAGACTCCCTATAACAAATTTATACACTTTAGCACCCCATGTAGCCTGAACAACTTCGTATATGGTTTCATTGTTTGAATGCAACCCAAACAATCTCGCATAGTATAAAGCAGCCATCTACTGTTAATAGTGGTTTAGAATTTTACATCATCGATTGTCATAAGTTGGCTTTGGACTTCCTATTGGTATTGATAGAATGCTTCAACATATTCGTTTAATTTTAACAATCACGAACAGATTCGGATTTTTAACTTTTCAAATATTAAAACCTAATCCAACAGTTGAAATTTTGTAAAAGGTTGCGGTAGATTCTAATTTGAAAAAGCTAACAATGTAACAAAATGAGACCGGTTAGCCGTATAAAACCATGTGTACATAAGTTGAATACATCAGTAAACAGACAATGATAAATAATTACACCTGCTGTATTAAATCTTGTTTGTGATAATGAAGACATGTCTACATCATGAGATTACGCTTTGTAGTATTTTGATTCAACACTTACATAATTTTACTAAAAACTCATTCCAAGACAAGCATGATAATTGGATGATTACAAATTCATTTTGACTGTAAAGTCAAAGTGAATTTGTGATACAATTATGATAAAATAAATTAAATGTGAATTAAATTCACATTTAATTCAAATTGTGTGAATTAAATTCACTTTGACTATTAAACATACTTTTTTTGAAAGTGGCTTAATCACTAGCTTGCTGTTTACATAGTTATTTACGGTGTATTTTAACCAACTAATGAAACCACAAAGAAAAAAAACTCTTAAAAAAGTTTTTATTTGTACTCACTTCGGCGAATTATGCACTCGAAGAAATAAATATATATAAAATCAAAATCAAACAACAAGAAACAATTTTCTGAAGTCAAAAAGACACACTAACAGATGCTTACACATTGTGAGTGATTACGCAGTAGAATTACATTATTATAAGGAGTGGACAACTTCAAAAGGGCAAATTATGATGAAACAGTAAGAAAAGGCAACTTGTAATTATAAATTTTTTGAGACAATTTAATCATCTTACAACTTTAGTAATGCAAGATGATGATAATAAAATGAAAAACAAAGATTCAATACTGAAGTGCATTAATCAAATTTTACCTCACCAGGTTGAAAACTTCTTTTTGAAGCCAAGAAAGAAAATGGCCACCTAGTGATGTATTTTCTTGTCATGGCGATTAATTCAAGAGCGAGCAACTCAACGAATTTAGTTATAAATTCATTGAGTTGTTTGCTACTTAGGCAAATGTACCCCCTTTCCGAATGCAACTGACTCTCAACAACTATTTTTTCTAGTTGGTTTCCAAACGCGCTGCTATGATATCAAGTTTAGCAAATTTTATAATAATGTTAGACCTGAATTTAGGTTTATCTTCAACAACTCTGTATTTTATTTCAATAAATAAATAGTTTGTTCATCTGAGACTTTATATATTTTTGATTCATTTTAATATACTAACTTAAAAGACACTTCACAGAAGGAATTTTATAAGAACGTGAAAAATTTGCCAACGGTTGTTTACAAAATTGTACCAAAAAAATAACTTTTTTGCAGCAGTACTTTTTTTTCCTGCAAAGATTCTGGTCAGCTCATTGAAGATACATACAACTCTAAACAAATTTAGTTTAAAAGCAGTTGTTTTCACATAAGCATTGTTTTAGCAGGGTTTCAACCATAATTATATAAACATGCTCATTTAAATACTAAATCTTTTGGCAAATATAAATCAATTTATGTAACTAGTATAAGCATTTCTTACCAGATGTCACTGAAATAATCACAAGAGTTCAAACTCATTTGCACACTAAAAGTTTAGTTGGGTAGCCTTGCGCTTTTGCTAAAACATTGGCTCTGATAATTAATTTTGCTACACAATTATTACTTAATAAGTGAAAAAACAAAATGAAACTATAAATTACATCTGTTGACAGCTGTTCTTATTGCAAGTAGTATTTGGCACACCAACTTTGGTACAAAATTTCTACCTCGGGATTAGAATAAAGATTCTATTGAGTTCGGTTACAGCTACTGCACAGTTTTTAATTTAATCCAAAGCTATGACACAGTTAATGAATTTTTAACTTTGCTGTGATATAATTTGATTCAAGCTACGATTCAAGCTCTGATTCAAAGATTCAAAAAATGTCAATTAGTTACATATTGTGACTTTTTACTGAAAATTAACATAAATATGATCTGTGCAATAAAAACTTTAAAATATGGACAGCAGGAAGATCAGGTAAGAAGAAAAAAAATTCAAATTATAATTTTTCTAACAGAACTCAAAATAAATTTGTGATAAAAATCATTAGGTGAGGAAAGTAGAGATATAATTAGTTGACATGGATTAATTTTAGGTATCTATTTACACCTGTGAAGTTACTTTTAGTAGGGAATGTTTCTGAAATCCACAATTTTTGTAGTTTATACAAGTTTTTCAAAATAAATATAAGTTAGGATGTAAATTTTGGCTCTGAAAATCACATATGTAACTAAATTATTTAACCAGGTAATAGTAGTAGCACCGACTTAATAACTTTTGGCCTGCTCTGATAATTGAATTATCTTTTTATAAATTTAGGAAACAAATTCTATCAAAGTTGGTACATACTGTATTTACTGTAAAAAAATTTCCGTTGAATAAGCTACAACTAATATGCAGCTTTCAATCTAAACCAAAGTAATGATGTAGTGAATGAACTCCTGATTGTTTTCTGATATTATTGTATTCAAACAATCAGTAGAAATGTGAGCATGTCAGAGCTTATGACACATTAGCATGGCATCATTGCTAGAAAATGGAAGACTTTTTGATAATTATTAGGCTATTTTTAGTTAATAAAAGCTCCTACTACAGGGTATCATTATGAACTAGTCAAACAGACTGAGACAGACTTTTAAGAGTTTTATAAGAAAACTGAAATACAAGTGCAGTGTATATAAGACAGCTGAAATTATTTCACCTGAGCTAATGGCAGCCATGAAGTTTTTTTAGTAAACTTAAAGACACTTGTTTACCAACTCTTTGCTTTAATAATGCTTATTTGTCTGAAACATATTTGTTCAACATTAACAACTCTTCGTAGTTCTATAGAAGGATCAGAAACGATTGAGTTCTGATTATAGAAACAATTCAATTATTGTGGATATATAAGTTAGGCAGAATGGTTGTACATGAATAAATACCAACGGGTAGGAATGGTGTGTTTAGGTATGAAAACCTGACAGCGCCGTTTTGCATAAAAAACATGTTATCAGATTGCTATTAACATGTTTCTGAGTTATGTGAATGCAGTTCAGAAGTTTCAATGGCTGCGCAATTAATTTTTTTCAACTTTTCACTTTTACATATTCATTTAACTTGCAAATGCTCACTTAACTCCTCTTCAAGCTAAGATAATTTTATTTAGCTATTTTACCAGTAAACACCTCATAGAGCTCTAAATTAGAGCTTTTTGTCTTTCAAATATTTCAACTTTTAAAACTATGGCCTTACAACCAATAATAAATTATTAATCAGTGGCTGAGCCAAAAGGTAGTTGGTCTGCTACAAATTGGTTGAAAAAACATGATGAAGCATTCAGTACACTATGCAGTGTGCTGTCCCCTGGGAATTGGCAAAGCACCGCTTACGGCAGTGCCAGTAATATTCCTAAAAGAACTAGGAACCTGAATAAATCATTTGCATGTTAGGAAAAAGGTATGTATAGAGTTTGCTTATGAGCTAGAATCAGTTCTGTTTTTACTAGTTTCATTTATATATGAATGACACAATACAATACAATTAAGGGTTTGTATGATATATCATAATTTAAATTATTTCTATTTTATTAGTGTATTTAAGTGCTTGCAGCATCAACTTTGCTATGTTTGTTTTTCAAACTTTTTTGTTATTTGCAGTTATAGTCACCCACCAGAATATCTCAATTTCCTATTTTATTGTACAGTATTTCGTATTTGTTTTTATTGAAACATGTAATGGCTTTTGACACAGACCTCATTTCTACAAACTATCTGACATCGTGTTGAAATACTTGTGTATGCAAACTTGGCACCTCTTACTAGCAGATGAGCTACAATTACCATTGCATTATATTGTATCAGTTTATATAGAAACAACTTGTCTACTTACGCAAACTTGGAAATCTTTAAGACTTTTTGATGACTACTTTGACTTGTTTCAGATCATGTGACCATTCATCGTAACAAATGTCTGAAAAGCACACAGGAGCCAAGTTGAGTTCAACCAAAAGAAAAGATCGAGAAAGAGTATTAAGTTGTTGCCTTCATATAATAAGAATACCATCCTCTCAATGTTATGCTCATTTTTGATATTTGCTATTTTTATTATGATTACCTTGTATAGACACAACATAAAGTTCAATTGTGTTTTATTATATATTTTTGGCACATATGTGTGTACATCTTGCACCAAGTATGATAGCCATTGTGGTTTCTTGAGCAGTTGTTCTTTGCTTCATTATTTATTTTAAAGTATTTATCAAGAAGATATTTGCTTCCTATGGCATATTTTGCGAGCCCTTCCTGTTAGCTGATAGTGGAAACAAAAACTATTTGTTTACGCTAACTGCTCCGAATATCCTGATTTTTATATAAACATATCTTACATAGCTAGCTGCACCTATTAAAACCTATCAAATGTCACATATTTACTTACTTGTATTTCACTTCTGGTCAGTATGTTTACCTAAAGATGTTTTTTTATTTCAATAAAACAAATATGACTTTTTCCAAGCTTCTGCTGAAGTCTCTGATCCAATGGATACTCTCAACCAACTGTCCACTAGACTATACTCAACACCATTCGTAAGCAAGCAGTCGGAAAGCTCGATTTAGTATAGTTCAGTTTTGTTTTTAGAGTTGTCAACTTCTTTTGGCTGGCTGTGTCACAAAACATAGTTACTAGAAAAAATTATTTCATATTGTAATAAATATATTTATTTGTTTTCCTGAAGTAATAATAATCGTCAAGTGACTTAAGCCACATATTGCTTTGCAGTGCATAAAACATAAGATACCAAACCTCTCGAGCTTTCTAGCTGTTTCATAGAATCACAAGAGTGTCATTGTCTATCACCTACTAAATCCAGTTTACCAATGCAAAATCAACTCAGCACAGATTGCGTAAATTATGAAGGCTCACATATTTGACCTTTCATCACATATTTTTTTATCAAGAATTGAACTGCTATCCTTTGAATAAAGCTATAATGCAAATATCTCACTCAATTAGCAAAGGAATTTTCCTAAAGGTGCATACGTATGTACATGCCCCAACACAGGAAAAACATCTGAGTAGCTTTTACTAAAAGAATAGCATTTAGCTTGACTTAAATGTTGACTTAAATGTTGACTTAAATGTTGACTTAAATGTTGACTTAAATGTTGACTTAAATGTTTTCATAAACAAAATCAATGACTTCTCTCAAGCTTCTGCTCAAATCTCCAGACCTAACAGATACTCTCAACCGGTGGTCAACTAAACTTTTGTTCATCTGTAAACCAGCAGTCAAACAATCTGATTTAACATAGTTTGGTTTTACTAACAACTTTAGTAGTAGAGTAAACAAATACTAACAAAAATAATTTTGCATTCTGAGTTGTCATTCTTTTTTTACTGGGGCAAACGAAATAATGACCAAGCATAATACTGTTGTTGTTGTTGAATTGCTCAAATAAATATTTTAACTTGTTTGGCAGAGCCCATAATAAGTACCATTTGCTCAAATATGTAACTATGTGCGTGAAACACAAGGTTCTATGCGATTCAAGTTTTCGGGCAGTTTTATAGGCTCAATATTTTATTATCCACCACTGACCAAATACATTTTACCGAACTTAACCCAGCAAGAAATGGATAAATCACAAGAGCTTAAACTTCACCACTCTGGGCGGTAAAGTTTAAAATACTTTATGAGTATGCTGGCTTTTAATCAGTATAACTGAGAGATACCGGTTTTTAATGTAGTTTATTTAAACAATCATTTTAAACTGCATAGCCAAAATGATAGACAACTAATACAGCACTGTTAAGTTGAGAATGGCTTGTTCAAAGAAAATGATTTTTAACCAGCTGTCTGCAGTTTGTTGGTATTTTTGCGACAACACTGTTAAATCTCAAAAGTTCATTGAATACTTTCTGTAGTTAATATACCAAGCTATTGTATTGTTGGCTGGTTACTATTTTATAGCTTCAGCTTCTACTCTCCAAATAAACCTGAGCTTTTATACACTACTCAAACATTAACAATACAGAAATACTACTCGGTTGTTTGACTATATAAATTAGCACTCAATAGTAAAAATCTGAAAGCTTCCTTTTGAATAAATATTAGATTTAAATTGATTGAAATGGAGTTTTACATTGGAAAAGTTAAAATGATTGATGGAAGAGATCTAGTTACGATATGATCTGTCCAATAATTTGCTAACTTAGAAATCAAATTTTATGGAGGAGACATGCATTGAATGGTGTCTTGAAGAAAGTTAGGCAATGAACAAATAAAAGTTGCGGTGATAGTCATGACTGAAAAAACTCATTATTATGACTTAGAACTCATTATTTAAAAAGTTAGTGCCAATGCACTGCTTTAAAATGTGGTAATGCTAGATGAACTTTAACATCATATGGATTGATTAAAATAAACATAGACAGAGATTTTTTAAGCAAAACAAGTTATTTTTATGATGACTTCTGACAATTCTTCAGGAAAAGTACACAAACAAAAAATTTAAAATTGAAATTGAGTTAAATTATTTTACACCCATCTAATGTAAATCAATGCACTTTATCTGTTTTTCTGGAAGTGAAATGTATTGCAGAGGAAAGAAAGAGATAATAACGAAGGGAGTTTATGAGGGCAGTGAGAAGCTAACCTTGAAATATTTAAAGCAGCGTTTTAAAGTTGATTGCATTCTACATTAGTTTCGTCAACTTGTTAACTTTATAGAGTAAGACCTGCTATATGAAATTTTAAAATAAATTTTAAAATTTTATTATATACCTCTAATGTAATTCAAAATATATATTTAAGTTTTAGATATACACAGGTAATTGCTAAGGAGATGGGAAGTGCAGCGTGAAAAAGCTCTTAAAATCCTAAAACACATTATTTGAAGTTGAATACATGCATATCTGATGTCCGCTTCATTTTTATCTACTTTATACAGTGAAACTTACTGTAATCAAGAAGATAAAGTTCAAAGAAGGTCATTTAACTTGTCCCATGAACAAAAGCTTATTTTTCAGCTAGGGAAATTGTAGCTAAACTATACATTTGTTTAGCTTATACTTTTTCAAAAATAATTATCTCTTAAAAATCTCTGAAATAAATTATTTCAACAGTTTATACAAATTTTTTTACAAGTAACATTCAATTGATAATAATTTTAGTTTTGTTAATTTTTGTTTGAAAAATCAAATTTGTAACACAATCTTAAAGTGCGTGATTCATAAAGAATTAGGAATTCACTTTTTGTGGTACTTGATTTAAATTTGTAACAAAATTATTAATAATTTTAGTAAGGATATTATTCACCTATTGAAAAAAAATCAATTGTTTCAGCCACAACCTCACAGAATCAGTTTCTAACTGAAGCAATAATACAATGAATGAACTGCTGATTGCGTTTTGATAGCAATTTGGCTAAAGATAATTTTACTGAAATGTTTAAAATGATTATGATAACAATGTCAAGCTAAGACTATGATTATGTTATCAGTAAAAACTAGCTTTAATTTGATGTGATTTTTGTTTTTTTAGTGTTACCCAGTCTAAAACTATGATAGTTTGAATGGCATCCTTGTTTGGAAAGCTCAGATTTGAGTGAAAAAACAAAGAGGATGTCTACAGTTGCACTTTAGTTGGGACAGTGTAAGGTTGTAAAGACATGATTTACTTATTAAAATGAAAACTTAGTTGTTTCCGCCAAAACCTCACAGACTCATTTTCTAACCAAGGCTATAATACAGTAAACTAGCTCCTGATGGTTACAATTTCATTTTGGCTCAAAAAAACTTTACTAAAGCAGTTCAAATGAACATGGTATCAATATCAAGCTAAGACTATGATTATGATATCAATTAAAGCTTGTTTGAAATTTGATGTGATTTTTGGCTTTTTAATGTTACCCAGTCTACAAATACAATACAAATAAAAATACAAATACGAAGACAAATACAAATATGATATCTTAAGGGGCCATTTAGTTAGGACGTCGATCGATCATAGATGAGTAACACTGCAACTTGAACACAATAGCTGATATCAATTAAAAAAGATACAAACAGCCATCTATTGACAGCATTTCAGTGAGTAACTTTTTTTGTTTTTGAGCGTTTTAACCGTGATCTAGTTTTTTTCGATTTTTATCATGAAACACTTCGGCAGTCAGATTACTTAAAGTATCCAACTTAATCACAAATAATAAAAAAACACCAACGCTTTTCAATATAATCTATTAAAATGTTGTTTAACTTTATCTTTAAAATATCTGTAAGAATATTGACTTGTTGCGAATTATGAGACACTACTGCGACATTATTTTACACTATAAAAGATGGAGGAGTCTTTGTAAATGATCAACGTATTAGTTTTGTTAACGAAAGCTCCATCTGCAGAGTATCACAATGAACTAATTAAACATACAGAGACAGACATTCTTATATTCATGTGAGAAAAAAACAAACACGTACAGATTACAAAAATTGGGAGTGTATATAAAACAGCTAAAATTATTGTACATAAGCAAATACCGACACTGAAGTATGTTTAGCAAAACTTACCATCACGTAAGAAGGCTATTCTACATATTACTAGGTAATAGTGGGTTACACCGATTTACATTGCAAATTTGAATGGCTAGGCGGTTGAATTTGTTTCATCTTTGCTGTTTTATACTTCTACTAGCATATACATGTAGCTGCTGATTCAATTTTATATAATTTTGATGGGTCTTTGAAAAAGTTTCGTTATTGAAAGCTTTTTCTGGAGAGTATCACAATTAGCTAGTTAGACAGACAGGAACAGACATTCTTATAGTCATGTAGGAAAATAAGAAATACGAATAGATAACAAAAATTAGGGAGTATATATATATAAAACAGCTAAAATTATTGTACATAAGCAAATACCGATACTGAAGTATGTTTAGCAAAATTGACCATCATATGATAAGGCTATTTTACATATTACTGGATAATAGTGAGTTTCACCGATTTACATTACAAATTTGAATGGGTAAGTGGTTTAATTTATTTCATCTTTGCTTCTCTACGCGTTTGCTAGCATATAACTGTTGATTTAAAATCGTTTTAAAATAAAACTGAATGCAGCTAACTATTTTAACCATAAGCACGCTTTAATTCTCAAAGTTTAAGCTTTTTGTTTTTCCCATGTTCACCCAAAGCCCTAAAATTATGGCTTTCCAGTTATCAACCAATTATGTACTAACAGCTAAACAACAAGCGTGCCTCCTACTACGTGTATAAACACAACGACAAAGGAAGGATGAAGCATTCAGTGCACTGAACAGTGTGCTGTTTCCTTGGAATGGCAAAGCTTCATTTACAGCTGGTCTGATTAATATTCTAGGCAGATATGGCATTGGATACAATCACCTTTCTAAAGGTACCTGTATGCACAATTGATTTGCTAGCTATGTTTGGTGTTTGATCTGCTAGTATAATTTTAGTTAAATTAATTATAGATATATTTTTATATATCTATAATATATATAATATTTATACTTTTTACATATCTTATTGCACATATATTTTAACAATTAGTTCATTTTAACATTAGAAGCTCGATGCAATTTTAAAGTCTGCAATTACACTAACTACATACTATAGAACATTTTGTTTGTAGATGTAACACTATGATATGAAACATGTAAGAACTGTGCTGATTATCTCCTATGAACTAGCATCTGTGTTGGTAATTATTTAAGATTGGCTGGCATGTGTTATTTTCATTTTCAGTGAATCAGAAAGTAACAGGTTCTGACACTTATCTCATTTGTGTACCACGTAACACTGTATGCATATAATAGCATATATTACTAGCAGGCAAACTAAATCTACTATTTTTTTAAGTTGAATCAACTGATGTGAAAAATTGTATATCTAAATAACACTTTTAAAGTCTTAGATTTGGTCACTTACTGTCTTCATTGTTTCAGGTCAGTGACATTCCTTGTAAGAAATCAACGTGTCATGCAGAAAGAAAGAACAAACACGAAACAAAAAGATGAAAGATGAAAGAACTAAAAAGATTATAAATATTTCCCTGAATTTATTGACATAATTTTTAATCTTCCACTGATATCATTTGACTTCTTTGACTAGTAGTCTCTTATCTAGAACTTATACTAGCCATAAGGGCTGCCATATGTTTCTTGTACATTACTATTTTCCATTTGATTATTATTCTTAAAAACTCGGTTGATTAGTTCACTCTTACGTTATCATTCACCGTATGTTTCTGCTCCAAAGTTAACGCAAAAATCTGGTTAACGGGCTTCATCAATATTTTGGCAAAAAGCCAGCAATATATTAACAATAACTTACTGATATCTAACACCAATTGTATTACTCATGTCATTTCCTAGCAAAATTGATTGTGTACATAAGATATTGATTTTAATTTACTGTAGGCCTACTATTGTCACTATTATTTGAGCTCGATGTACAGATATTCATGTATCAAGCTGATATTATATAAATAAACCTAAAATCAACTTCTTTCTACCAGTTTTTACATAGTAGTAACAGTTGTTGACAGTTTCTGTTTTAATTGGATGGAAAAATACACATGTTATGGCTCAAATCTAAGCTCAAACATCCCAATCTGAAATTGAGGAAATTAATATAGCTGAAACTATATATAGCTACAATTGTAACCAAAGCTCATGTTAAAGCCATTCACAATCTGATTGAATAATTTAGTTTAGTTAAAAACTGAATTTTCATTCAAAATAATGTCAGCTTATGCTCAGGCACATTTTGAAAAATTGAAGAAACACATGACCCAACAGTTTTATAAAATTTATTTGAAACACTGGAAGCAAAAGCTGAAATCTTCTTAAGCTCTGTTTATTCATGATCAGTGAGATTACAAAAAACCAAATGGGTATGCATTCACTTCTTGCTGCTCAGCTTAGACTCCCTTTAATAGATGTACACATTTTAGCATACCTTGTAGCCATAATAACTCTGTGTATGATTTCAATGCTTGAATGCAGTCCGAAACAGTTTCGCCTAATATAAACCAGTTTTCTATGTTAATAGTGTTTTAGAATGTTACATCATCGATAGTCATAAGTTGGACTTGGATTTTCCATTGATATTGATAAAAAGTTTCAACATATTCGTTGAGTTTTAACAAGCAAAAAAGTATTTGGAGTGGTAAATTTTTAAAAATCAAAATCTAACCAAAATGTTGAATTTTTCAAAGGTTGCAGTAGGTTCTAAATTGAAAAAGCTGACAATGTAACTGAAAAGAACCCGGTGAGCTGTATACAACCATGTGTACATAAGTTGAATACATCAGTAAACAGATGATGATAACTAATCACGCTTGCTGTATTAAATCGTGCTTGTGATAATAAAGACATGTCCACACCATAAGCTTACACTTTGTAGTGTATTTAATTCAAAACGCTTGCTGTTTACATAGTTATATCTAGTGTATTTTAACAAGCTAGTAAAACTCCAAAAAAAGAAAAAACTCTTAAAGTTGTTTATTTGCACTCAATGTGGTGAGTTATGTGTTCAAAAAATAAATTGATATAGAAACAAAAGCAAACCACAAGAAAAGATTTTTCAAGGTCCAAAGCAAAAGCAAAGCACAAGACACAATTTTTCAGTCACAAAGACACACTCACAAATGCTTATGCATTGTGAGGGATTCCGCAGTAAAATTACACAGTTATAAAGAGTAGACAACTTCAAAAATGTAAACTTTAATACAAAAAGAGTAAAAAAATCAACTTATAATTATAAGTTTTCAAAGCATTATAATCATGTTACAACTTTAGCAATATAAGAGGATTATGATACAATGAAAAAGAAGACTCACTACTAAAATGCATTATTCACATTTTTTGAAATCACCAAAATAAAAACTTTTTTTGACGCCAGGAAAAAAAATGACTATCTAATCATGTAATTTTTTGTCATGGCTATTATTTTAAAAGCAAACAACTTATTGAATTTAGTTATAATGTGCTTGTGCAAGGGTACCCCATTTCCGAATGCAACTGACTCTCTACTACTTTTTTTTCTAGTGGGTTTCCAAACGTGCTTCTATGATATCAAGTTTAGCAAATTTTATAATAATGCTAAACCTGCATTTTGGCTTATCTTCAACAATTCTGAATTTCACTTCTATAAATAAAAATCTCATTATTATTTATAGAATCAGCAATTTAATTTGCATTTCATTTTAATAAATAAATAATTAGATTGTTCATTTACAACTCTATATAACTTTAATTCATTTTAAAATACTAACTTACCAGACACTGATGATCGAAGGAACTTTATGAGAACTTCAAAATTTGGCAGCAGTTTTTTACAAATTGTATCAAGAAGTTAACATTTCTTTCTCCGCAGTCCTGTCATTTTTTACCTAAAGGTTGATCAGCTTATTAAAAGTACAAGACTAAATAAATTTAATTCAAATGCAGTTGTTTTCACATGAGCATTGTTTTAACAGGTTTTTAACCAAAAATGTAATAAACATGTTCATTTAAATGTTAAATCTTTTGGCGGAGATAAATAATTCTATCTTGTAAGTGTAAGTAAGTATTATAACCGTTGCTTGCAAATGTCACTCAAATAAGCACAAAGGCTCAAGGTCAATTTTACACTGAAAAGAGAAACAACTTGCTGGGTAGCCTTGCACTTTTGCTAAAACATTCCGCAAAACCAAACTATAAGGTAGATCTGTTAACAGCGGTTATTTCTGCCATTAAAATTTGACTAAAATACTTTTGTACAAAATTTCTACCTAATGATTAGATTAAAGATTATGTTGAGTTTAATTGCAGGTACTGGATAGTTGTCAAGTTATGCCAAAGCAAGACACAGCTAATGAATTCCTAATTATGCTGGGATGTAATTTTATTCAAGCTAAGGGTATTATTTTTTGCGAACAACTGGTAGAAATGTTAGCTTGTCACAGGTTATGACACATTACTATGACATCATTGCTAAATACTGCATCTTTTGGCGGATATAAATCAATGTTTTTAGGTAAGTATTAAAAGCACTGCTTGCCAGATGTAACACAGATAATCACAATTTGAGTGACATCTGGCAAAACTGGTCTACTATAAATATGTTGGCAAAAAATATGAAGTCACTATACAGTGTGCTGTCTTTTTTAAAATGACAGGGCAGGGCAAGTGAGATTCTTGACAGAGTTGGGAGTCTGAAACGATCACTTTTATGTTCAGAAGGGTATGTAGAGTTTGTTATTGAGCTAGTCTTAGTGCTGTTTTTATTTGTTTAATTTGTAGATAAATTACACATTGCAACAAATGCCAAGTTGGATATAAACAAAGCGACAATTTGGTTTTGTTCAGTTTTATATGTAATTACGCTTCTTTTTCTAAAATTTTGGTTACGTGCAGCCGTAGTAAGCCACCAAAATGTTTTAATTCAATATTTTATTGTGCAGGATTATCATATTTAATTTGCTTATTGATAAAATTAGCGTCTTTTGACACCGACCTTATTTCTACACATTATCCGGCGTTGTATGCATATTTGTGTATGCACACTTAGCATCTCTTACTAACAGAAGAACTACATCTAGCATTGTATTGAATTGTATCATATGACATAAGCACGGCCAATCTACTTTAATGAGCTGGGTAATCTGAAAATTTCTTAAGACTGCTTTGCATTGTTTCAGATCCTGTGACCATTCCATATAACAAGTCTTTAAAAAGCCAAAAACAGGAATCAAGTGAAGTTCAACCAAAAGCGATAGCCACAATACTGCATTACGCTGATGTCTTCAGTTAATTGGATTACCATATCTACAATGGTACAGACTCATTTCTGACATTTGCTATTTTTAAAATGGTATACCTTGTATAGCCACAACGTGAAGTTTGATTGTGTTTTATTAGATATGTTTGGCACAAATGCATGTACTTCTTGCAGAGAACATGAGAGCCACTGCACTTTCTTGAGCAATACTTCTTCGCCTCATTATTTGTCTTTCAAGTTTTTATCATGAAGCTACTTGCTTTCCATAGCAACCTTCAAAAGCCATTCATATTAGCTGATTGTGGATGTGACGATTATCTGATTGTGCTTAACTTCTCTGAAGATGGTTGTTTTCAAATAAACATATGTTACATAGCTAGTTCCACCTAATAAAACTTACTGATAATGCCTTATTTGTACTTGCAAGCCCTTCACTTCTGGTGAGCACTTCACATTAAAGATGTTTTTTTATTTTAATATTGTATGTACATGTAAAATGTATACTATTATCGACATATTCAAACTTTCATCACATTTTTGCTGATCCAGCATTAAATGCTAACTGTTTGAATAAATCTATAATGGAAAATTAAGAGAAATGTTAAGGAAAAACTTGCAAACAAGCATGTCATCATGCATGCACACATGCCCGCAGACACACATGAGACAAGTCTAAATAACTTAGCTTATAAAGTAGCATTTAGCTTATAACACAAATGATCACTTATAACTAAAGTTTGACTTTTTCCAAGGTTCCGATCAAATTGATGATCCAACAGATACTCTCAACCAACTGTCCACTAAACTACAGCTAACACCGTGCGTAAACGAACAGTCAAAAAGCTTTTTTTCCACAAGTGAGTTTTACTAATAACTTTAGTAGTCAACTGAAATGCATACTAAAAAATTAATCTAGAATTTAAAGTTGCCATCCTCTTTTGACTTGCTGTGTCAAAAACATAATGTCTGGAAAAAAAGTTAATGTTTCAATAAACATTATTACTTGTTTTGTAGAGCTCATAATAAACACCGCGTGATTAGATCTGCATATTGCTTAGCTATGCATAATTACTGTGCGTAAAACACAAGGTTGAAAAAATTCGAGCCTTCTAGCCATTTATCAGGCTCAAAAGTATTTCATTGTCATTCTACCTTAATGTTATCCTTTTCTATTGTCATACTATCACATTTTACCAATACAAATTTAACTCAGCCAAAGAAGCACAAATAATAAAAGTTTTAGCTTTACTATTCAGGGCTATAAAGTATAAGATATTGTATAAGTATGCAATTATTAAATCAATGAACTAAAATCCCACCTGAACTAAAATATCAGTTTCTAATGTGGTTTAATTAAACAGTCATTTCAAAACTGGTCAGCAAAATTAATAAACAACTGTTACAGTACAGTTAAGTTGAGAAGGTCTTGTTCAAATAAATATATTTCTTAAACCTCTGTCTGCAGATTTTGGTGTTACTGAGACAAAAATGTTAAACCTCACAAGATTCTTAAATATTTTCTAAGTATACTATACCAAGTTATTGTAATGATGGCTAGCTACTATTTTATAGCTCCAGGTTCTACTGGTAGAAGCTTGTGCTACAATAAGCTACTGAAAGTTACAGATAAGTTACTTGGTGGTTGGTCTGTATGAAGTAGCTCTGAATAGTAAAATTCTGAAAGTTTTCATTGGGATTAAGCTCTATCGGCAAAGTTTCATGATTAACTAGCTAAAAAGACAGAGACAAACATTCTTATGGTCATGTAAGAAAACAAGAAGCGCGAATAGATTACAAAAATTAGGGAGTGTATATGAAACAGCTGAAATTCTTGTACATAAACAAATACCAACTCTGAACTGTATGTTTAGCCACATTTACCATCGCCTGATAAGGCCATTTTACATGTTAATAGGTAATAGTGGGTGATACCGATTTACATTACAAACTTGAATAGCTAGGCAATTAAATCTGTTTCATCTTTGCTTCTTTATACATTTGCTAGCATATAGCTGTTGATTTAAAATTGTTTTAAAATAAAACTAAATGAAGTTAGCTATTTTAGCTATAAACACACTTTAAATCTCAAAACTGAAGCTTTTTGTCGTTCTTATGTTTACCCACAGCTCTAAAGTTATGGCTTTCTAGCTTATCAACGGATTATGTACCCACAGCTAAACAAAAAGCTTGCCTCCTACTATAAACACAACGACAAAGGAAGGATGATGCATTCAGGGCACTGTACAGTGTGCTGTTTCCTTGGAATGGCAAAGCTTCGTTTACAGCTGGTCTGATTGATACTCTAGGCAGATATGGCATTGGATACAATCATTTTTTTAAAGGTACCTGTATACACAATTGGTTTACTAACTATGTTAGGTGTTGGATCTGCTAGTATAACTCTAGATGAATTAACTAATAAAACAATGGCAAAGCTTAACACAAGTAAAAACAAATCTTCGGGTTTGCCAATTTTTTGCAGAATTAATTCAGCTAAAGTGTTTACTTGTGGCAATCTTATACCATTAGAACATCGTAAATTTTATATATCTTATTGTACATTACTTTGACAGTTAGTTCATTTTAACATTTAAAGCTCAATGTAATTTTATAGTCTGAAATTACGCAAACTTCATACTATAGAACCTTTTGTTTGTAGATGTAGCGCTATGATATGAAACATGTAGAAACTGTGCTGATTATCTTCTATAAACTAGCATCTGTGTTGGTAATTAAGGTTGGCTAGCATGCATGATTGTCATCTTTGGTGATTTAGAAAGTAACATGTTCTGACACTTATCTCATTTCTGCACCATATAACAATGCATGCATATGGTACCATATATTACTAGCAGGAGAACCAAATCTACTATTGTCTGAAGTTGTATCATCTGATGTGGACAAATTGTATCTAAATAACACTTTAAGTCTTAGACTTAATTACTTACTGCCTTCCTTGTTTCAGATCAGTGACATTCCTCGTAAGAAAACAAAGTGTCATGCAGAAAAAAAACAAGGCGCGAAGTCGAGCTTAACAAAAAGATAAATATTTCCCTGAATTTATTGACATCATTTTCAATCTCTCACTGATATCATTTGACTTTTTTGACTACTAGTCTCTTATCTGGAACTTACACTAGTCATAATGGCTGCCATACGCTTCTTGTACAGTACTATGTTCTACTTTTTTATTTTTAAACTTAGGATTTATTTGCTCTTACGCTATCATTCATTGTATACTTTTGCTCTAAAGTTAACACGAAAATCTGGTTAACATGCTACATCATTATTTTTTTGTAAAAAGCTAGCATTATATTAACAATAATTTACTGATATCTAACGCAATTTATATTCCTCCTGTCATATCCTAGCAATGATGATTACGTACATATTATGATAATGATTTTAAGTTGCTGTAGGCTACTATTGTCAATATTAAATGAGCTCAATGTACAGCTATTCCGAGTATCAAGCTGAGATTATATAAATAAATTTAAGACCAAATTCTTTCTACCAATTTTTTCATATTATTTAGTAGTTGTTGACAGACCCCGTTTTAATTAGATGGAAGAATACACATATTATGGCTAAATTTTAAGCTCAAACATCTCAATGTGATATTGAAGAATTTAATATAGCTATAACTAGATTTAACTACTATTTTAACCAAAGCTAATGTTAAAGCCATTCAAAATACAATTGAATAATTTAGTTTAGTTAAAACAAAATTTTTATTAAAAATAATTGGGCCTATGCTCAATCACCAATTTGCACAATTTCAGCAAAAGAAATACTCGGAGCGAGCTGAGTTTTATGAAAACTCTTTGAACTGATAAAATCAAAATTTTACATATTCCCAAGCTTTGTTTATTTATGATTGGCAAGATTACAAAAAATAGATGGGAATGCATTCACACTTTGCAGCTTAGTTTAGACTCCCTTTAATAGATCTATCTATTTCAGCACACATTGTAGCCTGAACACTTTTGTACATGCTTTCATTGTTTGAATGCAATATGAAACAATCTCGCGCAATATAAACTAGCCTTCTACTGCTAATAATGTGTTAGAATGTCATACCATCTATAGTAACAAGTTGGATTTGGACTTCCTATTGGTATTGCTAAGGAGTTTCAGCGTATTCGATTAGTTTTAATAGGCATAGAAATTTGGAGTGGTAAGTTTTCAAAAATGGTGACATAATCCAACAGTTGAATATTTGTCGAAAGTTGCAGTAGGTTATACTTTAGGTTGAATTCATCAGTATACAGACAATGATAACTAATCACGCTTGCTGTATTAAATCGTTTTTATGATAATAAAGACATGTCTACATCATAAGCTTACACTTTTTAGTCTATTTGATTCAAGACTCATTTAATTTTACTATAAACTCATTCCACGGCAAGCATAATAATTGGATGATTACAAACTTACTTTGACCAAATTAAAATCATATATTATTTGACTGCGGCTTAATCAATGGCATGCTGTTCACATAGTTATGTATGGTGAATTTTAACCAACTAGTGAAACTATAAACAAACAAACTCTTTAAAAAGTTGCCTATTTGCACTCACTGCAAGGAATTATGCGTTCAAAGAAATACATTGATATAAAATCTAAAGCAAAGCACAAACATTTTTCTGAGATCAAAAAGACAAACTCACATATTCTTACGCATGGTGAGTGATTACGCAGTGAAATTACTTAATTACAAGGAGTAGACAACTTCAAAAATGTGAATTATAATAAACCAAGATTAAAAGGCAACTTATTATTATAAACCTTCAAGACACTAGCATCATCTTACAACTTCAGCACTTTAAGATGATTTAAATAAAATGAAAAAGGAGACTTGCTACTGAAATGCATTGAACACATTTTAGCTCGTTAAAATCAAAACTTCTTTTTGAATCCAGGAAAGAAAATGGCTATCTGGTGATTTAGTTGGTAGATGTAGCGCTATGATATGAAACATGTAGCAACTGTTGATTTTTTTTATTAAACTTGAATTTGTGTTGGTCATCATTTAAGCTTCATCATTTGATTATTTAAAAAGTAACAGCTTCTGACAGCTATCCAAGTTTTACACCATGTCCTGCAGTATGCATATGGCGGTATGTACTATTAGCCGGTGAAGTAAATGTATTGTTGTCAAAGTTGTATCAACTGACATGAACACAGCTTATCAAAATAACACCACTTAGGAATTTTAGGCTTGGTCACTCACTGCCTTCATTTTTTTCAAATCTATGATCATTCCTGAGTCAACATTGAGATCATCTCATTGTTACTCATTGAATCTCATCAGGAATCATTCCTTCATTTTCTGAGTCATTCCATGATCAAGAAAAGAGCGTGTAGTGCAGAAAAAAATGAACAAGAGGTGAACTAAAGCTTAACAAAAAGCGATGAGATGTATTACACTGAATTTTACAAATTTAATCACCTTACTTTTGTTCTTTGACTGATATCGTCTGAAATTTTTGACTATTGGTCTCTTATCTAAAACACAAACTAGTCATAATATTTGCCCTAAATTTCTTGTACAATATTTTTTTATATTTGATCATTTTCCAAAAAACTTAGTTGATTAATTTCTTCATATCCTATCATTCAATGCTCATTTTAGCTCCAAAGTTGACGTGATAATCTGGTTAACACTCTGCATCATTGTTTTTGCAAAAAGCTAGCAATATATTAACAATAACTTACTGATATCTAACACCAATTGTATTACTCCTATCATTTCCTGGCAATGATGATTATGAAAATATGATCTTGATTTTAAGTCACTGTAGGCCTTCTATTGTCACTATTATTTGATCTCGATGTACAGATATTCTAATTAAGTATTGAACCGATATTCCATATACATTTCTCAAATCATGTGTGTGAGTATGTGTATGTGTGTTCCTCCAGCTATAGCTATTATGAGGATAGCTGTAGCTCGACAACGCTGACGCAATTTCATGGCATACCACCATTAGAAGCCTAGCGCTTATTAACTAGCTTACTGGAATTATCCAATGACAACGTGCCAGGCTAATAGCAAGTGGTAGGCAACTCTCACTACTTTTCAGTGTTTATACGCTGATTTTTAATACCATTTTATATTGGCAATGTGCCAGGCTAAAACAAGTGGTAGGCAACTCTACTCAATTCTCATTGTTTATAAGCTAATTTTTAATACCCGGACAATGCCGAAAGGCACAGCTAGTATTTAAACAAACCTAAGATCAACTTCTCTAAGATCTGCCAGTTTTTACATATTAGTAGCAGTTGTTAACAGTGCAAGTTTTAAACTCAATAAGAAAATACACATATTACAGCTCAAGTTTAATCTCAACCTTCTCAACCTGAAAATAAAGAATTTAATATAGCTGAAATTCAATTTAATTATTATTCTAACTAAAACTTATGTTAAAACCATTCAAAATAGGAAACAACAATTCAGCAAAGATAAAAACAAAATATTTATTAAAAGTAGCGTCAGCTACCTTATACCAATTCACAATTTTCAAAATTTCAGTGAAAGAAACACAAGACCCAATCCAAGTTTTATAAAAATTATTTAAAACACTGAAAGCAAAAGCTAAACTTTTCCCAGCTTATTATGATTATTCATTATGTGTAAAATCGCAAAGAAAAAACTAGATGAGGATCTATTTAAACTACTCAGCTCTAGCTTCTCACCTTAGACTCCCTTTTATAGGTGTACAAATTTAGCATACTATGTATCCTGAACAACTTTGTATATGCTTTTATTGCTTGAATGCAATACGAAACAATCTCTCGTAATACAAACCAGTCTTTACTGTCAATAGTTTTTTAGATAGTTACATCAATGATAATCATAAGTTGGATGTGCACTTCCTATTTTGTATTGATAAAAAGTCTCAACAAGTTCATTTAGTTTTAGTAAGCCTAAACATACATGTATATTTAAAATGATAAGTTTTCAAAAACCATTACAGAATCCAGTAGTAAGCAATTTTTCAAATATTGCAAAGGCTCCAAATTTGAAAAAGTTAACAGTTTAATAAAGTGGGTAACGGTTAATTGTATACAATCATATGCACCTATGTTGACTGCATCAGTAAACAGAAGATGTTAATCAATTGCATTTACAGAAAGAAATATTTTACTAAAGAACCAATCTGTGAATAGAAAATGTCAATCGTTTTATACAGTTGAATTTAAGTATAGTTAAAACTTGTTATTATTATATTTGCTAACAAGGCATTTATTTGTAAGCTTTCATGTCAGCTGTTGGCAGCATGTAATTTATTCTAAAATCTGCTTAGGTTTTAGTCAGAATAAATCAATAACAAATAATTAGCTCTCGGTGTAATATTAGATTATTCAGTGAAAGTAAAACTGGCTGATGAAAGACTTTCCATCTCAGCAGTTTATAGGAATTTCTTAACTCTATTAAATGCCGGTAACTGTAAGGGTTTAAAGATTTATGTCTGCACAGTTGTTTATACATTTAGTTTGTATGAATGGTGTCTGAAGGTTTTATTGTAGTTGGAATATTATAGTTATATTTTGGTGAGAATACTTATAGCATGTGTGCTATAATAAGATGAACAAAACAATTTATGTAAAAAGCTTTCGTAATGTTATAGGTGGTACGGGGTACAAAACTACTTGTGACAAGCAATTAGATTTGTAGTCAAAAGCTGCCTAGCCGCACCAGCTAAACAGTTATTTATGTTGAGAAGTCATTATGAGAACTCGAAACTACACGAAATCAGTCTGTTGCCATCAGAGTTTATCGTCTATAACGAGTCCTTCTCTTTGCTCATCTTGCTCTTCTTCTTCATCTTTGCTTATTTTTTCTCCAGGATCTCTGTTCAACTCTTCTAACATCTGGCTCTTTTGACTTTCCTGGTTCTCACAACTTGTCTGCTGTTTCTTCAGTTGTGATTTTTGCTATACAGAAAATTAGCTTTTAGATTAGGTAATCATCTAGTTTTAGAGAGTATGTTTATGCGAATAATCCAAGCAAGTACTCTGTGTAAAATAAGGCATTCTCTTCTATGCATTAGTTTGGTTTCTGTGTTTTACAAAAAATAAAAAATGTGTGATATCAGTACATCAAATTTTTATGTTTCCCATAAAATTTATTTAAACTTAAATTCACCTGTAAAACAGGAACTGATGGTTTTGCAAGTTAAGATTCTTTCACAACAACAAATGGGTCACAAACTCAAATAATGTAAAGTCAGTGAAATAATTTAAATGATTAGATTCAAAGAAAGTAACCTTTTGCAATTAGTATGACCCTTTAGGAATCCAATAACCTAGCTAGTTGCCAAAAACTTACCTTTAGTAAAATCCTTTCTCTTACCAAGTATGCAAAGGCAATGACCAACATTGGCCAGCAGGTCATATGGTTAGTAATAAGTGGTAACACAATGGCAAGGTCGTAGTCTGGTTGTGTTGCTACTGACTGTACCACCAGTACACAAACTGTCACATTCTGCATTGCTGTTTCCAGAGCAATTGTCTGAAACAGAAACAAACTTTATTCTAGACTGTTGAGAGACATTTACAAATATAAATATTAAAACGTTCAGTGAGTCTCAGTGTGTCAGCTGAAAAAATAAAACAATTGGTATGGATATTCAAATTGGGCTTGAACCTAAATATAATATTATATAAACATATGTACATGTACATATATATTTTTTGTATATGCCTGTATATATGTACATATATATTGTTATATTTAATTATCTATTTGTTTACCTATTTTTGTCTGTCTGCTGTCGTTCAGAGTCTTGTTAGTAATGATTGGTTAAAATACACATGATTGCACATTTGCAGTCATGTGGGCTGGGAACGATCAATATGTGTAATAAGTATAAGCACAATTATTTTGAAGTATGGCAAGGTGGCTGCATAGTTTAGTAGTAGTGCTCTTGGCTTCGCATATGTTCATTCAAATGCATGGGTTTTATTCCTATGAAGCGTAATTTTTTTACACTTTTAGGTGGCTTTAGCCAGACACGGCTCTTGTATTAGTAAAAATTCAAAAATAATCTTAAGTTAATAGCTTAAGTTACTTAATTTTATTGGGTAAACTTAGCCAATGACAACTACATGTAAATTACCCGCCACTGTTTGAAAGCTAATTTAAATCTTGAGCAAATCTGTGGCAAAAAAAGTGAGAATTGTTTTTAACAATACGATTTAGCTATGCCTCGAGCTTTCAAATATCTAAGTTATGCATTGGCTAAACACACACAGAAATAAAACCGTATTTTCATTTAAAACTTAGAATGGTAAATGTTATATTTGTTCATTAAGAACAAATTTTCTGTGCAAAAACTTCTCTTATAACCTGTGCAACGCCGTGCATTTACTAAGTGATTACTAAATGCAAATGTTTTATGACTCCTAGTACTGACTGCAAAAATTGGTAAATTGCTCACCTTTATATTTGCTTCCTTAGTGTTGTTCTACAATGCTAACTACTTGAATATAAATTTATTAATAGTTATAAAAATTGTCTCCAAGCTAAAAATTAAAAATTGATTTTGACCAGTTTTTGGAATCACTTACTATTGCCTTGTTTTATATTTTTGTGCTGCATGAGCATAAAAATTTTTCACTCTTATTCAATTTATTTAGAAGTTTGTTACCTTGATTAATTTCCATTTAAAGCGGCAGATCCAGGCCAGTAAACCTCCAAAGCTTAATCCTCCAACTGGCAGTAAAATTGATGAAAGCACAAACTTGGTAGTCCATCCCATGAAGATGAAGGGTGTTAAGAATCCAGCCACCACAAGAAAAAACAGCAAGATGGCCAGAAAGACTACCTGCAAAATATTTTAAATAAAATAATGGATATTTTTACAGAAAGGCTTCTATGATTTGCTCATCAAAAGTGCATGTATTATAGTGAGTTAGCAGAATGAATAAGGAACTCATTAGATAAGATAGAATGTGTTTGTGTAGCTTTAGCTTTTTAAATATCAGTAACTAAGCTGTCAATAAGCACCCCGATCTGTAAAAAAGGGTAAATTACATATACACTAAGTTGATAACTATGACCGCCTTCTTCTCAATAATTAATTTATGTGATTCTTTTCTTGCCGTATTTTTAGTGTGCAAGCTAGCTTGATTAATTCAGTTTGTCAACTATTCAGCTAGCAAAGTTCAAAAAGAGACCATGAAAACATTCTCTAAAGTTAAAACCTAAAAGGTATATATGCAGATTGTTTAGTTGTAGGTATTGGAAAAAGGCTTTAGAGTAGCAGAGTTGTCTACACTTGTGGCAGTCATGAGAAAACCCTTCTCTTTGGATGGCTCCCAACTGCAGTGGATGTGGATAATCTCACAACAAGGGGTTAGAGCTGAAGTTGTAATCTTTATGAAAACTTTCAAATGCTCTGACAATTTTCCTAAATTGTTTTATTAGCTGTTTGCAAAACTTCAATAAACTTGTAATTTGACATAAACTGTTTATTCATGCATACTTGCCTTCAGTATTCTCCTTAGTATTTTGGAAACTTTAGGAAGCTTGTATTTTATGAAAACACCTACAGCGAGTGTACCAATTATTAAACTGAAACTTTTAACATTTCCAATAAATGGAATCTTGACTTTTTCTAGACCCTCATCAGCTGGAATGGTTGAGCCAAGTGTATAGACCCACAGCGGCAGCATTCCTAAAAACAAATCAACAAATTTTACAGGCACCTGAGATTTATGTATAAGAAAAGCATTTTTTTACTATTTCATTTACTTACCAAGACTGATAGCTGTGCTTAGTGTAGTCATGGTTACGCTCAGTGACAGATCTCCATTGAGTAACTTTGAAAACATATTGCTGTTAATACCTGCAGGAGAGCACCCTAGGACAAAGAACCCGAGTGCCCTGGCTCCGGTGTGCCCCATTATTCTAATTATAGCGTAAGAAGTCTTCAAGAAAATAATTGGCACAAATTAAGAATACAGCTCCGCATGAACTACATGTTACCTACGGTTGCTGTCATAGTTTGAAAACTGTTGTAACGAAAAGGCAACCTTACGATAGATTAAAAAAAATTATTCACTTTCAGGGTGAGTTTAGCAATTCGCTTTGTTTATTACTAATCATAAACTAACATAGCTAACATCCTGCACTAAATGGAACTAACTTGCTAAGTTAGACTGCCTGTTTATGTAATTAATTTGTTTAAAATAACAACTGTGACTGTTTAGATTAAATGACAAATTCAGAACTATTTCAGCAATTATCTAGTCGACACTTAATAAAAAAAGCATCATGGTTTGAGGCTGTTTTGGTGATGTCAGCTGACTGCATTCTCAACGGAATGTTAGAACTTTTGCAAAGCAGACTAATTAATTCTTGAGCTTACCTTCAAAATCTTTGATTGTGTTATTTGACATACAAAGAAATGAGGATTTCTGTCTATAATTTTCTTGGAGTCATTACATAAGACCTTTTATTACAGCTTATGACAGCAACAGTACTATTTGTCTATATGAAATACTATAATTGCTGCTGTTTAAATAGTAATCATATTCTGAAGACATTTTTTATTACACACTTTTTCATAAATAAGGGATGATCATACATACCAGAGGCATTACAGTGAACTGTGATATCATTGCTATTACTGGAGCTTTTGGCGTTTTTAAATGTTCTTTGATTGTTTGGAAGTCCAAGTCATTTCCCATTCCCAGGGTAGCCACAACAACCTACACATATATACTAAAATTTGAATGCTTTTAAAAATTGTGATTAATTTTAAAAATTTGTCTTATTTTATTTTTTCTTATTATGTCAGAAAAATCTGTGCCTTGATAATTCAGACCAACTGTTTGTTAGCCGGTCAATTACCAAATAGAAATTTGTGTAGCAAAATAATTTAAAGATAAAACCATTAACATGAGAAAAACATTCTAACGACTGATGCCTTTTTCTCGTCATCAAAGTAGACAAATTACAGAAGTATTTGCTTCATCCGGTTCTGCTGTGATCAACCACTAAAAATGTCAATTGTTAATTAGCTACAACAATAACTTTCAACTGCATTTTTTAAAATTCAAATCTTACTTTACTTGTGTGCAGCTGTTAAAAACTTTTCATGCAGTCTAAATTGAACTCAAATGTTATAATCATAACATCAAACAACAATACTGATTGCGCGTAAACCAGAAACTGGGTTCGAAATAATAATTATGTTATTATGTTACTAGCTGGCAAAAACTAAAGGGCAAACATTTAAAGAGAATCGTTCACTAATTGTGTGTAGCACTATTAGTATACATTTTAAACACAATTTGACTAACGAGGTAATCTAGTGAAATAACAAACAGAACTTTTGTTTATAGTAAACTTGACCTGCTTGCTAAAGTACAGCTGTAGCCACAGACACTGCTACTCTTCATTGCGTAAGACACCGTCCTTTGTAAGCATTGCTGGAAGGCTACTCAGTTAGCGGCTAGTCTCGGCAGAGATAGGTCACATGTTGTTACTTTGACTAGTGAACTGGTTTGAGGAAACCAATATGTATGCTTCATTTTATTCTTTTCTATCCTCTTGCTTTCCATAGTGGTAATATCTTTCAATGTCTTGCAGTGCCTCCTGCTGCATTTCCATGTATATGCATGTACCTTTAGTTTGTGGGATTTAATTTGTACTCCATGTTTATAAGTTGCACATTTGCAAATCTTTTGAAATTGTTATTCCTAGTTTTAAAGGGTCATGGCGATGGTTATGATAAAACTAGAAATTCCCCTGTCATAAAGCCCACGACCAAAGTGATATTGGAAAAAAGAAAGGGTACTGCTGGTTAAGAAATGCAATATTAGCAGTCAAATGGCACTGCAGTGCAATAGGAGAACTGCAATGGTAGCTGCAATGATAGCTGTAATGTACTGGGTGTTATTATGTACAACAAACAGCAATAATGAAAGGAAAAGATGATATGTTTATATCTCTCCCCTGAAATAGGGGAAATGCAATATTAGAAGTAAAATGGCAAGCTGCTGAGTAATATACACAGTTTGGAAGTTGGATGTGTTGAATGTAGAATGGTTTTGACAGCGATCTGTAACCAAAGTGAAGAAATGAGTCATGATCACAGAAACCATGGTTAAGTCAAGTGTGTGAAATTTAGAGTTATTTACACTAGCAAACGGAGAAAATTCTCAGTTATTTTGCAAAAAGATTTTGATTCTAGCTTAATTACAGCAGATATTATGGTCAATAAACTGAATGCATGTTTACCATTAGTGCGAAAAAATAGTTCTGAGAAAACTGGTGTTACAGTTTGAAAAACGAAAACTAATGCATAATTTTGTTTACAATTCAAAACGTCATAGCAACCAAAATCAAGAAGTTGTGGTGTTTATCTAGATTTCTGTATTTATATCCACAAACTGAATTTAAAAATTTAAACAGATTGTAGTTGGTTGTCATAAAAATAGCTGTATATCTATAAGAAAATGTATTACTTAATTTTGCAGATATTAAAAACAACTTGGCAGTACCGCGATATTGGGCACAGCCATAGTATCATCAGCAAAATCTTTAGAAAAATAATAACAGTAACATATTGCACATCATCAGTCATTATATACTTTGATCTTGTAATTTCGAATGATTGTTCTTATAAATTAATCTTATAACAATCTTATAAAATCGAATAACTATTCTTATAATTAAATATTGTGATAATCTTAGAAGAATCGTTAGAAAAATATCATCGCCATTCCCTTTACTTTCACTGCTTTTGACATTCATTGGAATACCAAAGTATTCATCATAAGTGTTTAAAATGTCAGAGTTAACTTTAAAATCAGCAAAAAATCTTTTATCTTAAATCTTTTATCGTACGCCATTTTTCAGTACTTCTTTTAGTACTTCTTTCAGTACTTCTATTAGAGAAATCTTGGGCAATTGGACAATGCCATAGGCTGGTGAAATGTACGCATTTTCGTCGTGAAAATCGCATGGCTTCATGGTTCTACTATCTGTGGCACAGCTTTATGGGCGTTTTGTTGGCGGGTCTTAATTTTGATTAAAAAAGGCTTTTCAGGTTTTAATGGCGATTTTAGGCCAAATGAATGTTGCTAGTTATGTAACATCCAATCAGATGGGTAAGTTTTAGGATATTGTCGAGAACTTTCAAAGACTTGGTTTAATATTTAAATAGGTTTATATGTGTCTTGTATCGTTATTATACTTAAACGACTCCATGCAAAAATGGTTAAATTTGTTGATGAGATTTCGGTACAAGGGTTTAGGTATCGTGTCGATGAATAATTTTCAGAAGTTGTGTGCGCATATGCATTTATCATAAAGCTCCCAAACACTCGTGTCCCAAACACACTAGTCGTGGGATAATACTGATGCATCATGGGAGAGCTTTTAAGGCCCAGTTTACTATAGATATTTTGTAAGGTTATCTGCAATGAGTGTCAGCTAGTAAAGTTTATTAGATAGGCTTTAGGCTTTTAAAAAAAACTAGCAGAAATGCAACGTATTCATTCATCATGTAAAGCTGAACAATGTTTTTTCCTATGTTGGCAAAATGCAGCACTAAATTGAGTGTCTCATAAAGTTACCAATGGTAATGGACGTGAAAAACGTGTAACTTACGACAAACACATAAGTTTAAAAAGTACGGGAAACATCAGTACATGTGTAGAAAATCAGTCTTTGATTATGAAGTAATCATAATATAAGAACTGTAAAAACTTTACAGTAATAGTTTTCTATATTTCAATTTGAGTTAAAATCAGTTTTAGGTTCAATTTTCTGGTTCGGGGTTTTTTATGTTATAGTGTTTTTAGCAGCTGTCAATTACAGATTTAGCTGGTTCTTATGCAATATTTTACATACAACAAATATTACATGTTACTTCATTGGAAAAAGAACATAACAAAGAAAAGTAAAAAATTTGGGAGCTTTTATATTTGTGAGACTTTATGAGATCTTATTGTAACTATGGAATTCCACATCTGCTGTTTTTGTAATGTTTTACTACCTTTGACAAAAAATATTTAAGCTATAATAAAGTTTACAAAGCTTGAAAATAATGTCATCCCAATGTAATACTGGTTGTATTAATAGGTAGAGGCCATTAATAGACAAAAATTTCAAAACATTTTTTTTCTTAAACATTATTTTAATATATTTGTATATATATTGCAAATATAGCCTCTATTATATAAACATATATACATTGTATAACCGGGGTGAGGAAGCAATTTATATATAGATATAAGTTGTTTCCTTACCCCGGTTAACCCATATGGGTGGTAATCTGCTCTAACTCGGGTCTCTTACCAGGTCTCTGGTAAAAGGCCTGAGTTAGAGTTTGAGCACTCAACCATTTTTGAACCAGTAGCCTACTTTTCACTGCCTTGTCCTGGTTCAGCTACAGGCAGCGCAGACCTTGTTTGACCGGGCAAGGTTCGAGCCAGCATGACTTTGGTTATTGCACTCATCATAGAGGTTGTAGACAATATACAAGCAAGGGTCTTGTTTAAGGACCTGCCAGAAAGGAGCAGTTGTTGGGGTTTGAACCTAGCACCTAATGATCACTGTCCCAATACCTTACCAACTGCGCTATCTGTCCCGTAGATATATATCCTGTAGATATATATATATATATACATGTATATATATACATATATATATACATATATACACATATGTATATTATTGTATATATTATTGTATTGTATATATTATTGTATTGTGTATATACTATTGTATTGTATATATATTATTGTATATATATGTGTATATATTATTTTATTGTATGTACATGTATATATGTTATTTTATTGTATATAGTATATGTTATTGTATACATATATATATATATATATGTATATGTATATATATATATATATATATATATATATATATATATATATATATATATATATATATATATATATATATATATATATATATATATATATATATATATAGATATATATATATATATATATTTATATATATATATATATGAATATATAGATTACGACGTATATTTGTCTAGCTTATGTAATCTTTTTCAGTATCAGATAATAGGTAATGGTTTGGTATCAATCGGTAGTTCATAACACTGTTCAGTAGTCTCTGTTTGCTATAATTTTGACCATCTGCTTATACACAAGCATGCTAAACAATGAAAAAAAGGTTGTGAGAAAAATAAAATGATCAGTATTGAACTTTAAAGCCTGTGTATGCTTTCAGGGTGTCGCATCTATTTACAGGGTGTCTGTGTATATATACATATATACACATATGTATATTATTGTATATATTATTGTATTGTATATATTATTGTATTGTGTATATACTATTGTATTGTATATATATTATTGTATATATATATATGTGTATATATTATTTTATTGTATGTACATGTATATATGTTATTTTATTGTATATAGTATATGTTATTGTATACATATATATATGTATATATATATATGTATATGTATATATATATATATATATATATAGATATATATATATATATATTTATATATATATATATATGAATATATAGATTACGACGTATATTTGTCTAGCTTATGTAATCTTTTTCAGTATCAGATAATAGGTAATGGTTTGGTATCAATCGGTAGTTCATAACACTGTTCAGTAGTCTCTGTTTGCTATAATTTTGACCATCTGCTTATACACAAGCATGCTAAACAATGAAAAAAAGGTTGTGAGAAAAATAAAATGATCAGTATTGAACTTTAAAGCCTGTGTATGCTTTCAGGGTGTCGCATCTATTTATAATGTGTTTTATCATGGAGATACCAGCATAACTACGTTAATTATTCTATAGGCCACACAATTGCATGTGCTCTATATAACGTTGTTTGTAATTGCTGTAAAGCCAAATGCTACAAACCAAACGAACAATGTCGAGGGAACTCACAGAAACAAGTTTTCAGATATTGATGCTGTGGCTGACAATAATTTGATGATCTCAGTATAGTTTCTCCCAAATATTTAGTTTGCTCTCTAAACCCGACTTAAGCTTTGTAACTTGAACCTATTATTTCAATCCACTAAACAATGTAGGAAATATTTATGCTTAGTTAACAACTAGCATTAAACATAAAATTTAGTTTTTTATTAAGCACCCATTTAAATATTTTTTACATGCTACTAGAAATATTACAATGTTTACTAGAAGCCACAGAAGTACTAGCCATAGAGATACTGACCGCAGCCATGACAACAGCGTTGAACACTTTGTCAATCAATCGATGCTCTCTCATTGACCTCATAGTGATGTTACCAATATATTGTAGCCCATCACTCTCATCAAATGAAGCATAGAACCTGATAACAGAGTAGCCCAGGTAGACAGAAGTACCTGTAAAAATAAACAGTGAGCCAATTGTCAAAGTTAAAAACAATTGTTTATTATCTTTGTGCAAATCAGTTTCAACAGAATAACTAAATAAGTGGCGAGTTGGCGTTTCAGGGTGTTTTAGAAGTGCCTGAATGTTATCGCTGGTGAAAATACTCTTTCAGCTTTTATTCCAATCTTGACCAAGCAATCTTGGCTACTGCTACAAAATAATCACTATTGAGTAGATGAATATAAAATAGTACTAAGTTAGAAAGCTAGTCATAGATGAAAGAACCTTGAGTGTTGTAACAGATCAATGGTTCACTGTTTAATAAATGCTATACTTATATATAAACTCTCTGAAAAAACTGGTTTTAGGCAGCTCGTGATGGTAAAATCCTTTGTTAAGATGATAACTTACTATAGAATGACAAGTTTTGGCAGATTTCCGCTGATAATAAATTGTCAGCATTGTAGCTAGCAGGAAGTGTAGCTCTATTATTCATTGTTACATTCCAGGTTGTATTTTCTTGACACGAAGAAATGGTAACTTGTTCCTACAATTTGATTAATGTTTAACATACACAGTTATGAGGTTACACGGTTGGCTTACAAGTTGCTATAGAAGCCTTGACATGGTTTTAAATCTATATTAAAATGCTTTTAGTGTAAAACATTACGGGGCAGTAGCTTTGAACTATGCTAATAAACCCTACCGAATGATAAAAATATAAGCATGAAAACCTCTGAATAGCTGTGATAACTATCATTTTTCAAGAAAACAAAAATCTGAGTTCTATCCAATTGGTGTTAGTTTATTTTTAAGTTTGGCTTAGTATTCCATTTTGCTATTTGCATACATCCATGTAGCTGACCATTTGAAAAAAAAAACCTTCCGTTTGTGCAAGCCATGAGTTGGGTGTGTAACAAATGAGAAGGCATCACTGCCTTCTTGTACTTACATGTACTTTTTGTACATGTACATGTACTTCTTGTTCAACTTTTGTCACACTAATCTACTGGCTTTTTTGTTTGCTCATAAGCAATGTCAATGTACTTATCTAAGCTTTCGCTCTAATCCTGCATATCTGCTGACTAGTAGACACACCCAAATAGCAATACATTAAAGTATCTCTAACACCGTATGCAAACTAGCAGTAACCTGGTTTTATATAGTCTAATATGGCGCTACTGAGATGTTATGAATACAACTATCGTGGTAGAGTGCACCAGATTATAACATAGACAGAAACTGTACTAAACTCGTCTTATGTGCCAATATTCTCTTTTAGTTTGTTTCAGACAGAATAATAGCAGAAAAAAACACTTATTTTCAGATTGTTTGAATATATATGCTTACTTGCATGGCACAGCTTGTAGTAAGCACTTTATGAGCTGAAATTCTTAGATTACTTTGCTAGGCACAACAACTTTGCAGAAAACATATACATGTAAGATTTTACCAGTTCAGGGCGTTCTGACTGTTTATTAAACATATGTCAACAAATGCCTGTCTTCAATTTAAACTTATCGCAGCTGAAAATACACAAATCACCAAGGTTCGGAACCAAACACTCACGACAAGCGTATAAGAGCTAAATGCAGTAGTAAAAGTACGGTCAACTGTGCAGTGTTAAAATGATGCAACTGAAACATGTCAGCTATTGATGTGATTTGATTAAGTGGTCATTTGCAAAATCCTAAAACAAATTGATTGATAACAAATTCAATACTGTAAACTTAACATGGTCCCAAATGCAAATCTTTTTGTACAACATCAGCTAACTGGTATTACTAAAAAGAATTGATTATACCACACATTTTCTTTACCTATTTGCGATATAAACTTTTGCAGTTTTTGCTAATATAAGATGCCCTCATAACATAAACCTCCTTTGTGTAAATTCTACAGTACATAAACAATTTACGTTAAGTTTTTGCTTTCTGTTACATAAAACATTTGAATTAATGCAAAATGCCAAGTCAGTGCAAAATTTCAAATTCGATTTATAGAAAAGAGTTCTAAAGTAAGACTTGAAAGGATAATTTTTCTCTTTTCATACTAGGAAGAGAAAACGACATAATGAAATGTCTAGTATATTTCCTACTTACTTTATTTTTGTCGTTTACAACTTTTCCTTTTGCAGCCTAGACCTTGCCACAAAAGGAAAAACAAAATCAATGTAAATCGAGATTGAATGTGTGTGAATCTCTTAACACAACGTAAAAGTAGCATAACCTCGGGCCCTAAATCCGATTTAAATAATCAACAAGGGAAGAGCCCTCAATAGAAACCATTAATACCCCATTTGCTGGACAATCATTAAATTAAAAAGTTTTGTTTATTTTTAAAAGGTTTATGGCATAAGGTTGGAAAAGTCTTAAAATATATTGGGTATCATAAAATCTCTAAAACGTACACATTCTCAAAACATTGTTTTTGTAATAGAAGTGTCTACTGTACTCACTGAAACAGTAACAATACTAGGCTGCCTGCTCTCTGCTGATACAGATAAATTGTTCAGTGGTTTGTCTGTATAAAGCAGTACTGAGTAGGAAACTTCTGGAACCTTCCCATAGCGATAAAATATAGTAACAAACCGATCATCGGGAGATGGGAGTAAAATCTTAAATTGGGTTGAGTTTCCTAAAGCAAAAACAGATATTTTGTTGAAAGAAAAACAAAGAAGACCAACTCAACTGATATAGGCAAAATTTTGTCAGCCCAACAACATTGCTGGTGTAGAAATATAATTTATAGAGGTAACTTTTACCATCATGCAGTATACTGAAGTATACTCAAATTAATGGGACAATGAACAAATCCAAAATGAATGTAATAGTAATGATTCAGCAAACAACCCGGAAAATATAATGTTCACTGTAAAAAGGTAAAAATTATTTTGTTTTTGCTGACAGTTAATAAATACATAACTAGCTACTATTATGTGTTTATAAACATAGCAAGCAAATTAAGTTAGTGTAAACTATCACAGTTATACTTTTAGCTTTTTAGTTAAATCAACAACTATTCATATATACTGTCAGCACAGTTGTTGATTTTCAAACTTAATTATAACTTTAAGTAGGTAGGCTATAAGAGATAGACAAGGCAAAAATAGAGGTCATGCTTGAGCAAAAATGTTTCTCAAAGAAAGGTTTTTGGTAAAAGATTAAAAATTAGTTTAAAAAACCTTTAGGCAAACAATTTAACAATTCTTCATTTGATTACTCCGCCTAAGTAAAACATGAGACATTGGTTTTTGCTATGAAACACTGAATAGTAACAACATTATTGATGTCTAATAGATCTTATTTGACTAAAGATTCATTGTTGAGTCAAATTAGTACGAGGTAATCAGACAAGCAAAGAATAAAGCCGGCAAAAAACATGTTTGATATGTTACAATATAAATAATTACCTTCAGCATGATCTGGAAGACAGCTAATGAATCTTATGAAAAAAACAAAGAAAACAGAGCTAAAGAGCATGATGTCTAAGTAATGCTAACTGCTTGAGTTTTCCAAGAAAAGTGACTCATTCATAACTGAGAAAAAAGCCGTAATAAATTTACTATTTTAGGCCACACATGCCGGTTGTCAAATAATTGATTATTTTGTAAAAGTTTTATTTCTAGCTAGTCAAGCCATATAACAGGAAAAAGCTCATTTGAATATTTAAACGAAACTCATATTTAATTTGATTTAAATTGAAATGCAGTGATTATTGTTGATTGAATGATTGTACCTTTTCTATTGAACCTGTTTAAAGACCATCAGCTTTATGTGTAACTAGATTTATCACGTAGCACCTTGTGTAGAAAACGGACATCGTTTATTAAGGGTAAAAAAGATGTTCTGGTATCTGAGGAGAAATGTAGAGATCATTTTTTTTACTGGCTGTATACCTCTCAGTAGCTTCAGCTATGATCACGCTATTTACTCAGTTTTGTAATATTTTAGGTTCAAAGAGCAATAGTATTTTACTGCATCTTTATCACATGATATGCATCATAGAATTGCACAAGTTTTTTGTGGCTTTGTCTGTAATGAAAGACGACATAGTTCAAAGGATATTTATGGAATCCTACACAGTTTCCAAAACCAACCTGAAATCTCATCTGAAACTGAAAATTTAATTACCAGTTAAATATACATACATATGACTGTATAGATGGCCTGTTGCAATATAACATATAATAATCATCTTACAAAGTTCTTGCACTACCTGAAATAAGGATTCAACTCATCCTAATGTTGTTAGTAACAACTACTTCTGCCTATCATTTGACAATACTGGCAGATAAACTAGATCACTTTATACCATACAATCGATTTTATAGAGATTTTACAGAAGAGAATAAAAAACCTGTAAAAGAATTTAAGGGTTTACTCGCAACAAAATTCACATTACAGTTATTTAGTATAAAAAGATTCACCATGTTTTATTCCGTTGGGTTGTAGGTGCAAAATCTGTAGAACTGTGATTACAAGCTCTTAAAAGCTCAAAAATGAGCAGTTAATCGCAGCCATCACGAAAACGCCGTAGAGTAGAATCCCTTTTCAAAACGTCTCAAGTTAGACGTAGTTGAACAAAATTGCTTCCGTTTAAACTTTCATGCAATCTCATTCGTCAAAATATTTTCACAAATATACTTCTCACATTCAATAAAATCATGTCTATTGTTTTTACGCGTCTGCTTCATCATCCTTGAATTGCTGTCATTTTGAGCACTGGTATCTCAAAACCACCATCAAATTTTATTTAGTTTTTTAATCTTAGCTCTAAGAAGTGCCTATCATCCTTTGATAAACATGAAAAACCTGTTGGTCACCTGGGAGAGTTGAAAAATGCTGCAAAAATTATTCACGCTGTTTGGGTGAAAGTATGGGTCACATGATCAGATTACAGCTAGACGATGAGACCAAGCCGAAACCAAACAGTAAAGTAGAGGAGCCTCTATATTTGATACGGGCTTGTCAGTAAAACCTGAAGTGTTTGTCATAAACCAGTGCTACGAGATGTTTTTTAATGAGTTTTTAATTAACCTTTCAATTTACATAATAACATCATGTGTCAAAACAAGAACCAAATTGCTTGAGTACGTCAGAGAAATAAATTGATTCCAACCTACAATGTTTTCGTGATGGAGGCGATTAACTGTTCGTTTTTTAGCCTTTAGGAGATTGTAATTCCATTTCCATATATTTTGCACCTACAACCCAGCAAAGTAAAACATGGTGAATCTTTTGACACCAAATAACTGTAATGTGAATTTTTATGCAAGTAGGTTTTTAGTATTAGTACCATCTGCTTAACTGACAGGCATAATGTGAAGTGAAGGTACGGCTTCATTATTCATTACTGTCTCTTAAAAGCCTATTCTTTGCAAAAGTGCTGCAATTCTTTATTATGTTCATCCCAGACTTTAAAGAAACTCTTTGAAGTCAGAGTAAAACTTTCTTTGCAAAAAGCAAAATGTCACAAATCTCCTACTATTAAAATGACAAGTGCAGAAAGAGCTTAGTATCTTACACTGAGTGGTCTACTCCTATCGGTCAGAAATTCACAGGGGTTATAGTGGTCCTATTTGTCGGTTGGTTAACATTTCTTACATGTTAATCTTATCAAATTAAAAGTGTTGTTTGTGATTGTGCTAGTTCAGTCATAATTTGGTAATTAAGCTAGCGAGTTGTGATACTCAAAGCCGCCAAATTAAATAAGTAAAAGCAAAAAACTGATAGCATATATTTTACCTTAAGTTTAAGTTTTTTACTAGACATACTTTGTGAGTAACCGTCATAAGCAAATATTTTCTTTATTGTTTGAGTCTCTTTAAGAGTTTTCTGAGAACATATTGACAAAACATTTAGAAAGTTTTAAACTTAAGTACAAATTTGATGACAAACAATTTTACTAAGCATGCACCTCTTACCAATGTTAAACCAAGAGATTAAATTAATTAAACTAAAGCTAAACTAGAGCAAAAGCATGGTGACTAAGGCAACTAAAATGTTGTTAGACAATTGGTGTTTTTCGCTTTTCTAAAATCACTACATCCTTTATCGTCCAACTGGCACTTGCACACACATTATAAAACATCCTGTTATTAAATATCGGTATTCCATTTTTATTGGCCACAAAACTGCTAGTGAACTTTGAAAAAGGAAATGTCAGATTTTTTCATCTATCAAAAAGTGATCCATCTTCATATTTAAATGGCAGAAATAGCTGAAAAGTCATACAAAAAGCGTGTGATGACAGTTACCGGTGTCGTAACATGAACTGCCTTGTTATTCATTGTAAAATAAACTGCTTTGTATAATCTTTATGCTTTTTTAAAATTTTGAGGTATATTTTGTAGTTTTAACATACTATTTATAGGCAGGTGTATTTATGAAATGTTCATAAAAACCAAACTTGAAGTTATGCTTGCGATTGACCAACTTTGCTATTTATGAAGATTGAACAACATTCTTATTACAACAAGCCAAGCAGGATATTTTTCATACAAAGTGTTTAGGAGTTGTTCTAAACAAAGCGTTGAACAACTAAGTTACTATAACAACATTAGCAAAGGGATAGTTCACCTCTTGTTTTATGTTGGCGAAAGTTACTTTATCTGAACCTGTCTGCCTATTAAATGATTGTATTTCATGTCTTCACTTTCAAGCAGTGCAGTCAGAGGAACTTTCTATTACTCAAAAATATATTGCTTGTTTGAATGTTTTTAAACATGTTGGTATCACGTAACTTTCAAAGAAATACCTTAGGATTAAAATGATATAGAAATTAAAAACATGTTTTTGTATAACTTGAGACCTTGAAAAAATAACTTGCATTTTAGTATATGCATATTTTGGCCAATATTTTAAACTTTTTGCTTTTAAATTAAAATTTGTTAGTCAAATACTGTCGCAGCTCGTTATTGAAGTAAACATACATTAAAACTATTGCTACAAACAGTGCCTTTTATGTCACTCTCTTGAATTTATGCTATTTATGCAAATAATTTTTTTTATAACCAATAGTCTTAAAAATATTCATATCCGGAAATAATTAACATTTGCTATAAAAATTTTTTTGAAGTTTAATACAGCGAACACGGCAGTTTCAAGCAATTAACAAACATTCTTATTTAACTAAAATCAGATAGACATACTCAAAATAAAAAAACTTCTGGTTAACCTTCATTTTTTTCAATATTTATTTGTTTTATTCATATACTAAGTCATGAAAAATAAAATATCTATAATAAAAAACTACCTATGAATCTATGAAAAAAACACTGCTTCTAAAACTTCTAACATCAATGGCAAATCTGAAAGGAATACCATATTACAAATAGCTTATAACCTAATGCTTAGCCTATCTTAGCTTAGTGTTGCTTGTGTAAAGAGTGTATATTTTGTGACGCTTGTCAGATATTGTGAAACTTTACTTTGATTTGTTTATTTATTTTAGACATGCATATTTTAGTCTGCTTTTAGCCTAAAATACACCCACTTTTGCTGAATATATTAGTTATTAGTTGCAGTGCTTGCAATGTTTTTTTGTTTCTGCTCAGTTCAATTTTGTTGCTTGTCATATGCAGTCTCAAAGACAAAAAAACCAAACCATCATGATTTTTTTCTTTGGGACCAAATTTTTATATTCATCTACTAACTTTTTCATATTCCAACTTGTAAAAATCTTTTTTTACAGTGCTAAACACCCTCCACATATTTCTGCACAAGCCAGCATCAAACATTCAAAACTTCACTGCACCATTTGAGTTGATCATATGTGCTATATAGATTTTTAAGCACTTTATAATTCAAACTCATTTACACCACTGGTTACTTTTCCTAATAATTTACTAGCCAACTGTGATGCGTTCTTTAAACCACATTCTCAAAACTAATATTTCATCGCATCTTTGTTGACCTTGAACAAAAACAAATGTTTTTTTCTTTACAAATCTTGCTTATATTGTAACATTTTATCTTGTCGCACTACTTTAAGAACTTCCTGAGCAGAACAAATAAATTTATCTCTTCTCTTTTAACTATTTTCCATCGATTAATACTTGATTTCCTCAACAAACCTTAGAGCTGCCACATTATACAGCCACTGATATTTGCTAACAGGAATCACATTTTCAACTTTAAAGAAATGTATGTTTAGGCTGTGCAACTAATTTTACCAACAGTCACATTTACAAAAAGCTTGTAAAAAGCTGCATGAAAACAAAAACATTTATTGGCAATTGAAAAATTCGTTTTTGGTGAACATGATTTATACAAACCTGAACAAAATGTTTATGCTTTTTAATTTTTATATAACCCAACCTGAAACTGAAACCTTTGCTTGGCAAAAATATTTTTGATAATTTTTAATATACATATATATTTTTAATAATTTTAATATACATGTAAACACTAAACACTGGTTGCTATTTTAGTTAGTTTAAATCATTTTTATTATATAAGTTCAGCTTTTTATATAAGTTAATTATGTTTGGCATAACAAGTAGGGCCTTGTTTTCTATCAAGTCACTGTATAATTGGTTGCAGAGTTATTTCTTGTTGGTTAGAGTGAACATCTTATAATAACTTGTGAGTTGCAAGCATTTATATCTGAGATAAAGGAACTTTTCCTTATTGATATTAACAAGCTTCAGAAACAAAAAAACTAGAGTGAACAAGACTTTTGAGCATTAAAAATGATAATCAGTGTAACTATATTAAGTGAGCTATATTATATATAAAAGAAGTTTATGAACATAAATTTACGCTTGTCATTAACTTGGTTTGTTGATGTCAAAGTTTGTTGTTCATGACAATAGTTTCTTTTGGTTCATTTTGTTCTTGATTCGTGTCGTTGGTGTTTTTCAGCCTCTTTTTGCAATCCTTTCAACTATCGGCTTTCACAGATTGTCTCCTTCTCTTTGAATTTAGGTTTTTTAAAAGATAAAATCGTACTATCATAACAACTCTTAAACAAAATCATCACTGAAGGAAACTAGACTACAAAATGACCAATAAAAATCAAAGAGATGCAATTTTTATCAAATATTATTTTGTAGCTATAAGCTGTTATATTATTTTTGCAAACTACAGTATTTTTGGAGCTTTTTATGCCATTAAGATGTAAAGCTAGTTTGATTGGGAACTAGAACCTGCCCAATTTTTTTCATAACATTTGCAGTTTAGGAGTTGGAAACAGATAGCTGTTGTTAGATCTACTGTCTTAAGATCATCATCAAATGCTTCTGCCATTTTGTTCTGAAACAATTTTTTAAGTTTTGTATACAAGCACTGAAAGTAGACTAAGAATGTAGCCAATGGTAGCACACTTACCTTTTCAAAGATCCTGTCTTTTGTAAAGTATCGCAAAAGCTATACCAGCAGTGACCTGCTGGTAAATCAATTAGTAGCAACTGGTAGCATAATTGCCAAGTCACCATTTAGTTGTGCAATTACTGTTTGCACCACCAAGTAACAAATTGTAACATTTTGAATACATGTAGCTATCTCTAAACCAATCGTCTAAAACAAAAATGTGTGAAATTAAAAAATAACCTGTTCTCAAACTTTAGTCAGAGATACTTTAACATACATGTAGTTACCATCTTTATGTGTAACTTGATATTGCAGGTCAGTATATGGATTAATATAATTTGAAGTATTTATTAATTAGACATTTATTAAATGCAATAAAATTAAACCAGCTTTAGAAACAATACAAAATTTCTTTTTGCGGAAGTGACCAAGAATTTTTGTTTAAAACAATAAAGCTACCATAAGCCTTTGGTTCATCTTGCAGTGCCCCAATTTACAAAAACTCAGCTGCACTAAAACTTATAATTCTTTGGTCACAAATATAACATGGGCTTATTACTCTTTTAGTTCTCAATACATATCTCAGGGTCTGTAATTGTGAGATCAGGTTCATTAAGGCAGATATTATGTACCTCACGTCACTACAGAATGTCACCACCATCTTTGCCTAACATTTAGTATAAATTAGTTTTTTTAATTTGCAAAAATTTTCTTTAAATTTTACTTTGTAATTTTTTCTTGAATTGATAAAATTAACATTCTAAAATTAAAAACATTCTAAAAGTTTAGGTTTTGATTTATATACTCTCAAAGACTATATTTTTTTAATAAAAAACTAGACACCAATCAGCCTTGTTGAGTTAATAACATCTATCAACTGTCTGAAACTAGCTGACTGTCCCTGATTGTAACTGATTGTCCCTGTAATGTTCTTGGGGAGCAGTTTGTTGTAGAGTGAAGGTAGCAAAACTACCCTAACACAAAGTGTTTTGTGTTAGATTTATTGAATAGCTAACTAGTCTATAACTCTGCAGTTTGACAGTGGCACAACTGTAGATAGCAGCTTGATGTTATTGCAAAAACCTTATTATCTATTATCTATTTACCTGTTGTGTATATTAAATTTGCAGTAAAGAGTTATCTTCTCTAGTATGATTTGTTGAGTGTTGCGCAAACAACTTCTGGATTAACCACACTATATCTTTGGGTATTCTAAAGTTTAGTTACAAATGAAAACAAGCAGGAATAAAAGGTTATGCCAAAATCAGTAGTTATTTTTTAAGCAAACTCAATTAATGCTCGTAGCTAAATGAGCCAGAGCTGTAATTTTAACTGAACAAGTGTGTGTAAGTGAAAATATATTACCAGCTACTACAGCTCGTGGCAAGAAATATTGACTTAGTGAAATGTGAGCATGTAGCGGCATTAGCAGAGAGGTTGCCTTTTGAAACTTTTCTCTACGTAATTTAACCAAATTTATGAACTGTTTTTGTAATACGTGACTAGAACTGTATATTTATAGGCAGGCTACAAATGCCTCTAAAATAGCTCAAGGTAGTCATCTAGTGTTAAAATTGTGTAAGTTGAAGCTGTTTAAAGTGATGATACAAAATATTTAAATGGGGAAGTTCATTAAGTAGTTTCCTTTTATTTTATTCCTAGTAGCGTTAGGCCTGCATCAGTGGTAACAAAAAATCAGGCAGTCTGAAGGAAGGAAAGACAAAAGGTACTCAGTGTTAGAGAGCAATTTTTATAGCCTCATTTTTATCATCTTCCATGAATGACCAGCTCAGACAGGTTAGTCTGTCTATACTCATGATAAGTAAGTTAAACTTAGTTTCTATTTATTTTAAGAGTTATCTTCTCGTATCATAGAAATAGGTTGTATTTAAAAACAACATTCCTTTGTTCTTGTTGTTACTAGGCTGCATTATGCTGCTATTTCAATGCATTCTAAAGTGCTAGCAAAAACAATCCCACTTCAGGACCTACTACAACAAATACGATCAGCAAAAGAGATGTTATTAGCAAATTGTTTTCAGGTTTGAGCTCTCTCAATACATGTTTAATTATTGATGGTAATTTTTATAGTAAGAAACTGTTTCTTTCACTTTTTTGCAAATGTGATAGAGTCAGAATGCAAGAATTCATAAAAAAGTTCACCTACCAAAATGTTTAATTATTGAAAAGAACTACAATGTTTTGAACCCGATCAGTCGAAGCGTCTCCTAAAAAGATTTGGCAAGTTGAAAGTTTTCTTAATGTTTCAGATCCTTGTGTGAAAAAAACTTTAACTTTTATGCTATATTCATACACTTATACACTCATATGTATGCATCAAAAAACTGCAAACATAACGTGGAATTCATAAAATTATATAAGATTTGGTTAAAGCACATAAATTACATAATTTTTTATTATATATTTCAATACATCAGAGTCTTGTCTTTCGAATGAGCCTATATTCAATACACAAAGAATAATAGAACTATGAAAAACGGGGTGTCAAAAGTACGTTCTGCTACAAAAAACGCTTGGTTCAGGTACTCAAAATGTGATGTCATAATTCTCATTTAGCCTTAGGTCGTCGATCCCTTTCGCTGCCATTGAGGCTGCCTTTTTCTGTGACAACCGGTGCTGTTAAACCCAGAGAGCGCTAATAATAGGTAAAAGGTAGCGCAAGTAAAAAAATTGATATCATGATAGGTATTATTATAGTCCTTTATTTGTGTTTCTTTTGACAATCATCAACATACTGTTAGATTTTCAATTGTATTTAAAAGGCTGCAAACTAAGCACACAAACACTTTTTAAAAGATTTGTAATGTTGGTTTTTCTTAATAATCTAACTACCAAAAGTGTTATGAAAATTTAGCTGTAAGCCCTGTAATATTTGTAACAACTCAGATGCTAAATATGCTATTTGACAAAAAATAAACTCAGCTAAAATTTCAACAAAGCTCAAATACAACAAACTGTTACTGTCAATTTGTCTGTTAGAAACAAATTCAACCTTCAATTGATGCAGGTAAACTCAGGCGTGCTGATTGTCAAATGTGCTTTACTAAACAAGTTTTGCAATTAGTACCCCAAAATTTTGATGTAACCAAATAAAACCGAACCGCAAACATTTAAAGAATGATTATAGTTTTTGAAAATAGTGATAGTTATTAGAAACTATACAAGCTTTAGAGGCACTGATAGTTTCCTCTTTTAAGACCTGAATTCAGAGTTTTAAAAAAGTACATATTCAAAATTCAAAGTGCACCAATTTTGCATGTACGTTTAGTACTTACCTCATGTCATTCAAACTACACTTACTTTTTAGACAATAGAGATAAATGGAGGCAATTAGGTACTGGTAGCTATAGAAGAGCATCGGCACTATCATAACAAGAAAAATGTGGAATGAAATTTTGACAACTCTTTTTTAAAAAAGTGCTACCATATAGAATTTCTCCATGTAAACTAGGCTTTAATCATTGATCCTTTAGTCTGTTTGTGCCCAAATTGCCAATAGATATATCAAAGTTGACTGTATAAAATTTTAACTTTGCAACTGAATTTCTTTAAACCACTATATTCTGTGTGGGTGCATACTAGTAAGTTTGTGGTAGACTCTTTATAATAAATCTACTGGTACTGACCAAACTGTCATGAGAGAAATGCCATTACAACGTATTGCTAATTTATTTCATCAAATGTGCAAAATACCTGGTGATTCAAAGAAGACTTAAATTTTAAAGCCGTTATTTCATGCCGCAGCGTAATAAATAATTTTCAAAAGATCAAGACTTATTTTGGTGGAGTGGCCACTTAGATGCGTAACTAACATACTCAGTGATTGGAGGTAATACTGCTCTATCTGTCTATTTACATACACCTTGTAGCTTGTCAAAATGTCTTGCTACCTCAATTAATAATGTTTTGATAATGCTATGCTCTATGTATTTGTTTTCATATGACTTTGAAATTAACTTGTTGCAAAAAATTTACAGCAAATTGGAAACAGCATTATTTCAAATATCACATAGTTGGCTCAAGCTGTTTATGGTTAATAAGAATCTTTTTTTGGAAATTCTTTGTTCTTTTGAAATATTTGCCACTGGTAAAAATACCTTTTGCAAATTTTATTATAAACATTCTTCTTTCTATAGTTGGGCAGCATGTACTGCCCAAATTCCTCATTGGTCTCTCCGAGAGCTCATTTACTGCTCGTATTCCTTATTGGTCTCTCCCAGAACTCATTTACCGCCCCTATTCTTTATTGGTCTTTTCCAGAGCTCATTTACGGCCCCTATTTCTCATTGGTCTTTCCCAGAGCTCATTTTCTGCCCCTGTTTCTAATTGGTCTCTCCGATAGCTAATTTACTGCTCCTATTCCCCATTAGCCTGTCCCAGAGCTCATTCACTGTCCCTGTTCCTTATTGGCATCTCCTAGAGCTCATTTACTGTCCCTATTCCTTATTGGTCTCTCCCAGAGCTCATTTACTGCGCCCATTCCTCATTTGTTACTCCCAGAGCTCATTTACTATCCCTATGTTTTATTGGTCTCACCCAGAGTTCCCTTAAATCAGAATGTCAAATATATTTCTTGTGGTTGCTGTATCCACTTGTCAAGCCTAATGTATGGCTAACCGTAAGTGATTTGCGGTACATCAACCAGATAATATAATTTGTTTTTGCTTGAATTGACTTATCATGTCAGGTCAGGAAGGTCGAATATTACTTATAGCATTAATTGTTATTAGTTGTTACTTTAAACTGATTTTTTTAACCCTTCTAGCAGTTGCAATTGTTACAGATATTGATTAGGCATATGCCAACCAACATGATGCAAAGCAGCTGTCAAGCTGATTGGAGTTTTTTACAAGTCCGGTAATAGAAATGGAGAAAATTATTATTGTGTGGTGCTGACTCGTTTATGTAAAAGCTGTGTTCAAAGTTGCTTTTATAATCACAACTAAACTAGACACGTTTATCACTATAGAGCAGTTAATCTTTAACTTGGAAAGCATGATTTATGCATTAATTTCTCTCCCCCTTCCCCATACATCAAGTTAAAAGGTCAGCATTTACCAGGGACTGAAAGCTCTCCAATATTTCTAAGTTTTTGTCCGCTTCAATAATAAAAATTGAATTTTTCTGACAAATTGTGCTGCAAAAGGTTAGATGAGACTTATTATACGGTAGATAGTACATAAACCTCTGGGCAATGCTTTACTTATAAAAAAGAAGAAATCCGAAGCAAATGGCTATCTTTTGCATCATTTTAGTAATCATTACAGCACTGTTCAATGCTACACTAAAAAGCAAAACATTTTAGTCAATGGTCTAAATAGAGACTGCCTTATGGAATTAGGTTGCATTGGTCATATATTGGGTAATTGCAAAAAAGTCCTAATCTCCTGCATATTCAAGCTAATTTATATCATTTTTTGGCAAAAATGACAGATTTATGCTTATTTTATTGGGCTTAAAAGATGATTGTTTGACAAAGCTGTTGGTAATCATAAGAGAAATAAAAAAATCAGCTAAATATTTAAAAGGCAACTAAGCAAGAAATACAGTTCATCATATAGTAATAAAATATTTTAATCTTATGTTGACCCCAACATAGAAAGCCTGTCTCTACTGCCTGGTGTTTATGATAGTTCAATAAAAGCCTGCAGAATCTTCTAAAAGTGTGTCTCTGACCAGTTGAGTAAAACTTGCTTTCAATAGCCAATCAATTATTTAGTTGGGTATGGTTAGTAACATGTAGCTGTTTTATCATTAGCCATAACTTCGAAACTAAGTTTGCGAAGAATATGAATTCCTCTTCATTAGTAGCAAAATATATTGTTTAGTTTTGTGAATAGAAAAAAATTATAATATCCCATTGGCCAAGTTAACTAGGTAGATGTAGAATATTATTGGCAAGAATGATCAGCTGCAAACTCTGTCCTGTTTTATTGTGCCATTGAATTGGATAGTGTTTGAGGCACAATCTGCCTGCTAGCAGCGCTGTTTTAGACAGAGCATGAGCCAGGCATGACAGTATTGGTTGCTTACAGAATGAGACAAATTAGAACCGATGTTTATATAAGCATTTTGCAATTATCGAATCGCATGACAAAATATTGAAAAGTAATTACATATATTGTTGAATGAGTATTTGTTGTTCAGCCTTGTGTGTCGGTGAACGTGGAGTTGGTGTAAAGAGAAAAAACCACACCCTTATTGCTGTACCGATAGCAACAAATAAATCTAATAAAAACAATTTTGCAATATATTAAACGCGACTGTTTTAAGTTCGCCTTCTCCAGCAATAAATTATCAATAAAATTTTGGTCCACACCTTTCAACTATGCACTATACATATGCATCTACTGTAAATGAACCCTTCGCCGTTTAGCTATTATTTACCATGATGCATTCGATCCACAACACAAAAATACCCTTTCCCTTTTACATCTGAGTAGTACATTATTTGAGTTTGAGTATCACACATGCACCCCATGGCATGCCCCTACACTCAGAGAATTCAAAGTTGTCCAATGCATAGCTACGCTGGAGCATGCAATATAAACTGGCAGGCTATCTGTAACAAGCTTTAAAGCTCTAATGATGGTCTAATGTCAGACTTGATTGCTTAGAGCTCATAACACAAGTAACACTAGCAACACAAGTAACGTTAATATTAATAACACTAATGTGAACTTGTGAGGCAAATATTGATTATTGACATTGTATGTTGAGTAATTGGTGTAAGAAGATGTATTTCTTGGTTATGTTTATTATGAAGACTAGGTTTGTTTTATGAATGCCATACAATTATTTCTCCTTTAGTATTGCAGAAAAATACATGACTAGACACAATTTCATAAGCCACAACCAAAAATATTTTTAGTCACCTTAACAAGTGGGAAAAGATAAAATGAGAGCGAGAGATAAAAAGAGCAAAAACGCAAACGAAAAAAAACCAAAATGTCCCATTGTTTACGCATGTTGCACTTCATAGCTCCGGAACTACTATTTTGAAAACAGTAAATTTTAAATTATCTGAAAGCCAAGAAAGCACTGCATCAATTAAATTAAAAATTTTTATAATGGGAGCAAATGTGCTTGTGTAGTCGGCATCAAACAACTCTAAACGTCAAATTATTATTTATAGATACTCCCAAATAGAAAAATAGAAATAGGGGGAGAGGCAATAATGAGACTAACTTGCAGTAGTATTTTGAGATACAAGTGTCTCGACATACGAACAATCTGAGGTACAAGGAAAATTTTGAGCAAATTAATGCTTTCAAATGCAAGACTAATTTGGGATATGAGAATTCAACACAGTTTTTGATGCGGTCGCTAGGTGGCCAGGTATGTAAGGGGCTACTAATAAAAACAACATCGTTCGGTATTTTTAGTAGATCAGCACAAAAAAGTTTTAAAGAGGCAGGTTAAAAGTGAAATTAAAAGCGAGGCAAAAAGAGTTCCAAGAAAAGAAAAAAAGGGAAAAAAAACAGAAACAATATCATAAGTAAGTTTCATGTACCATAAAAATGAAATGTTAATTTGGTGTATAGTATGTTAAGTTCATTTAGTTTAAATTTATAGTTTGTGTTATGCTAAAAAACCGAGTGTTTGCTGTCAAGTCTTACTTACATCATTGTTAGAGAGCGGCCAAGGGAGAGAGGGAAAGCGAAGGGTAGAACACACTATAAGCTGGCATTAATTTTGACATTTACACGCATCAAACCTATAGCTATCTCCATCCCTGAACTGTGTGAAGCGCAAGCTTGACTGAGTTTGTGAAAAATCATTTCCCATTTTATTGGCTTCACTGTCATAAATTTATTTCAAGTGAACCACAAAGTCAAACATTAGTTACGTAGCAAGCTGCATTCCAATTAATGCAGTTTTTTATAATTATTACATGTAGTTGTGCACTGAGCATACTGTGTAGTTGAATTATAAAGTTTTCGAAAGTAGCAAACTCTATCGTACTGGTTACAATTTATTTTATCACTTTGCTGGTTTTAGAGGGCATATTTAACTTTGGTGACCATCAATAGCAATTCCCATGACAAGATTCTTGTTGCTTATCAAGTGTCTACTGCTTAAACTCCTAATAACCTTTCTTTGAATCAACAGAGGGTGTTTATGACAACCAAAACACATTAGAACATTCATTTGAAGGTATCAAACCAAAGAGACCTGAAGTCTTCCCAAACTTTTTCACAAAATTATATATTTACCAAAAGGGTGCATTTGTTTTTTAGATTCTCAACTTTGAGTTTTTTTGTTTGATAGTATTGTTTGATAGTTTCTATGTGTAACATAGAAACTATCAATCTTTGCAATAAACAAGCAACAATATAAACTTACAAAGTGAAACTATAGTACAGAGTGTTGTCATGGTTACGCTCAAAGACAAATCTTCATTGAAAAGTTTTGCGAACATGTTAGTAGTTCCTCCTTTCGGAGGACATCCAAGCATAAAAGACTCAAAAACTTTACCGCCAGTGTGTCCCATTAGCTAGATTATTCCATAAGCTATCTGCAAGTTTTGCGAAAACAAGTGAATGGATGGGTTCTCTCTGGAAGAGCTGAGAAAGCAAATAGTTAGAAGTTTTCACAAAAAATATAATTGCACCACATCAGCTATATCTGGTTAATTGAAGTATGAAAATCTTGTATTACTAGAGGCATTATAGTGAGCTGTGATAGCAAGTTTATAACATGAGCTTGTGGTTTTTCAAGTTTTCTTTTATTGTTTTGAGGTTGAGGTCATTTCTAGTCGCAAGCATCATAACAGACACCTGCAATGAATAAGAAGCCGATCACAGAATTCACATGCGATCCAACTAGTCTAATGTTATAAACATAAACTTTTGTACCAATGAATAATCAGATAAAACAGGAACCTCTGAAATACCTTAATAACTGATCTATCCAAGAAATTCCTACCACAAGCAAATACTTTGCAGCTTGTCATGTTTGTTTTCTAAAGCAGTGACAAATATCCTAAAGATTAAAAAATATTGACATTTAACATAATTAGTTAGTCATGATAGCATTAGGTCATGAGAAAATAAAGAAATGAATAAATGACTTATTAAAGAACTGACATATTTTCTTAGCCAAGATAATTTAAAAGCATTATTGCAGATATACCAAGGCTACTATAAACATATGTTTAAAAATACTACATGTACTATGGTTGACAATGGAATACCAAATGTCATCATTGAATTTCAGCATTTCATCACAAAAACTTGTTATATTTTTACTGCTAATCTACGTATTAGATGGCATATGAACAATTTCAAAAGCTAAACAAGTGGCTTGAGAGCAAACAAACAAACTATCTGTCTCGAAACTAGTTAGCAAGATGATAATCTCTTAGACCAAATAACTGCTAATTTTATAGCACAAATAATGTCTGTCTGTTCATGAGTTGCATCTCTAAGAGCATGTGAAAGATGAAACTTGAAATTTTTTGAGTTGTGGGCAGACCTAATTGGATTTATACATTAAATGGTGCTAAGTTACATGTTTTAATGCATAATGTTGGCTTTTACAGCCAACCAACCGACATGTTGGTTTTAGTTTATAGTGATTGATCTCTTTTTTATTGATTCTAGTAACGCTACCGCTGCTAACGCTGCTAGCAGTATTTATACAACCAATTCAAAATGTAGATTGGTTTCATGATATAAATACAGACTCAGCTTCATGGATTGTGAGTAACAGATGTAATAGAAACAATATCTCTCTGTATTACTCGTTACAATGATTATGGCCACTTCATGAACAGCAAGACTGTAGTTTCTGTAGGCAGGAAAAAACAGCTAAACTGGAGCTATCTTTAAAACTATAATCACGGGATTTCCATGCTTTGAATGGGTTCCGAGTTGACCTATGCCAATAATTTTGCACTCCAATGTTCCAAAGATTCGAATTTGCAGTTAATCAATTTTTCTAAGACTAGCGATGTATTCCTCAAAACAGAACTCAAAAGTACCCTCGTTTTTGGGTTACATTCAATTTTTAATTTATGGTTTAATAAAGACAGTTCATGCCTTGTTTAATAAAACAAGGCATGAACTGTCTTTGGCTTTTAAAATTTATATGAAGGCTAAAGTTATACTGTTTTATACCTTAATTATAAAGCACATGCCTGAGTAAACTGCTAACAACTTATTTCAAATGTTCTTCATTTTTTTGGTTAAAAATATCTTCCAGGTAAACCATAAAGTTAAACATTAGTTATACGGCACACTGAATTTCGTTTGAAGTGAATTTTAATAATAGTTTTTTTGTAAATTGCAAATGCTAGATGAAGTGAAATATTTCAGAATGTTCCAAATTTGATCACACCAATTGAAATATGGTTATTTGGTGGTTTTCAAAAAACACCTTCGACTTTCTTGAGTATTAGTAACCATTCATACTAGTGATTGATCACTGGCCCTTACACAAAAAATTGTATTTATCTTTTTGTGAAGAAAGTTTATCTTAATTTATTTGTTTAAATGAATTTTAAAACATTTGTGAACCCTAACAACTTGCTGGCATGTAAAATGTTATTAAAACTATTCCAATGTGATGTCAGTAAGACATAATGTCACAGCTCAACAAATGGTCTGAAGAGAGAAAAGTTTTCATTTCTCCTAATACAGGGCTTTCCGATTAGGGGTGCAATTTTTTGTTTGTAGGGTTCAGGAATCAATCATAAAGACAAAGAAAATGTATTTATTGTCACAAAAATCAATGGTAATTTTTTTTATCGTAGCTGGTCACAAACTTTCAGCAAATTAACAAACAGAAAGAACTATGCTTTGTTTATACAAATTCACCAACAAGAAACCACATCTTGGTCAGATAATAGCAAAGGAGAGTAAAAAAGGCACGTTTTTCTTTGCGTTTTGTATATTTTTGATCAGTCAGAACAATAGGTGCGAGATTGCTTTTGGGGAGGTTCATAAGGATAGTCATAGATGTTCGGCAATGAAAACAAATAGAGAAACACTGTTCTTATAACACTTGATGATACAAGTTAAATCATTGAAAAAACATCTTCAAAGTTTATTTATGTGCCCATACTTGTATCAGAAAAGACAATGTGAAAGATAGACCACATCATTAACAAAAAGCTTACCAAGATCATGATGTAAACATTATAAACCGTGTCGATGAGTGTACAATGTCAGATTACTCGAACTGGAACGCTACGGATGTAGACATCCTTACAATTGCCTTCAAGTGAAGCAGAGAATCTCAAATGAGAATATCCTATATAGACTGTGGACCCTAAGAAAAATAGCAAATTCTCAATGCTTCATAGACACCATTGAAGGTAATACAACTTTAGAGCTTCTATGCCTTAATCTATGGGTTAAACGATCAATGAGCTTTTCAAAAACTCATCAAGTATGGTGCATTGTGTAGAAATGTAGAGCACACTTTTTACACATATTCTACCTGTGTAAACTATTTCAATCTATACTATCCTAGAATGGTAGAATTTTACGACAGATCTAAAATCTTTAGAATATTTTTGTCACATGTAGATAACATATTTTTTTGATACTTGACAAAAATTTACAAAATATTTGGTTTTTTGCCTACTAACACAGTTTGTCTAAATATCTTCTACAGATAGTAGCAAGTGCTTTGTTTGATACTACCATATTGCATGCAGAAATCAAGTTATGTGTGCCTGTTATCTTGATCAAAATTTAAACCAAGAATTAGTGTTAACGCTAAAAAGTGTTTGCTTTTTCTCATCTGTAAACTGACAAGTGTGGATTGCAATAATATATGAACTTACGAATCTGCTCAGTCTTTTTTTGTTAAGCAAATTTTAATTGTTTATATTTCACATTAAACCTTGCGTCAAGACAGTAATCAGGTTTAACCTAAAACACAAAAAAACAAAAAAGATGAAATAGCAATCACTAATTAATGGGTAGGCAATTCAAAAACATTTGTTATTAGCTAGCTATCTTTTGAGGAAACAGTTTTTTTTAGAAAAATAGGGCATTTCTCCCCATTTTGACAAAAATGAAGGGACTATATGAAAAAGTATGTTAGATAAAGGCAAAAGATAGAGTCTCATTAGCAAGTGATTTTTTCTCCCTTTTTTGACTATTTCTATGAAAAATAAAAATTTATTTCAATTTTGGGAAGATTTGCTTTGATATATTCTGATAATTTTCTTGCAAACTATATGTAAACCCAAAAAGTTTGGAACACAATTAAAATATTTTGGCTATAATGTACCCCTTTTTAATATGGAGTTATCTACATCTTCGTTTTGAGTAATCTAGCAAGCTTTACAGGCTCAGTGTTACAGGCTCTATAACGGAATGCTTCAACAAATTTATATCATCAATGTGTGGCTTCACAAGTGCTCAAAAAGGCTGCTCTGCAGGAATCGAGCATATCTCAGCTAATTCATCCGTCTAGTCGCCTTGCGGAGAAAGAAACTTGGTAGCAAGCACTTGGTTTACTGAAATTGTTTTTGTAATTTCTCTCATTTGATAAGCCCATTTCTGCCAGAGTGAGGTTTGTGTTAATGGCTTCTTGACAAGAGACTATTAAAGCTGTATTCTGTAATACACAATCTACCATGACATACATATAGACAATGTCAAACTTGGTCTAAAAATTTAAGATGCTATGCAATTTGGTCATTGCAGTGGGAAAATAAATCAGTAAAATTTTGAACTAACATAAATTAATTTTTTGTTTTTATCTCAGTTGATTTGCTTTATCGTTTGATTAAAAGAGGATGTGGTTTTTTTGGCTTAAAGTAACCAAGCAGCTACTAGTAACTCTTTTTTTTTAATCTAAAAAAGCACTATTTAAAGCTGCTAATGAATGTCAGATGTATCCACTAAAATTTACATAAACGAGCTTTGAAGCGTGGGAGATGAATTTTACTATTTGCAAAACCAGAAAAGACAAAAAGCAAGAGTTTTATGGACTTAAATTTGAATGTTAGGTGGATACAATTAAATAGGAGCAGAACATAAATTTTTGCTCAAGGCTTTCCAGTAAA